>NC_048893.1:82907560-82922906 GCF_011077185.1 Oxyura jamaicensis
GCATAAGGGTGGCTTCTGTGAGAAGAATCCAGAAGCTGCCCCATGTTAGATAAGGGCCCTGCCACTGGCCAGAGCCAGGCCAATAAGCGATGTTGTTTGTGCCTCTGTGAGAGCATATTTAAGATAGGGAAAAAAGTGCTGGGGAACAGCACATGAGAGAGAGGAGTGAGGAACAGCCTTGCAGGCGCCAAGGTCAGTGAAGAAGGAGGGGGAGATGTGCTCCAGGCGCTGGAGCAGAAGTCCCCTGTAGCCTGTGATGAGGACCATGGTGAAGCAGGCTGTCCCCCTGCAGCCCATGGAGTACCATGGTGGAGCAGGGTTCCATGCTGCAGCCCATGGAGGAGACCATGGTGGAGCAGGTGGACCTGCACTGAAGGAGGCTGTGGCCCATGGAGAGCCCCTGCAGGAGCAGGCCCTGGGCCAGAGCTGCAGCCCGTGGAGAGGAGCCCACGCAGGAGCAGGGGGTCTGGGGGGAGCTGTCACCCGTGGGGGACCCGTGCTGGAGCAGTTTGCTCCTGGGGGATGGATGGACCCCGTGGTACGGAGTCGTGTGGGAGCAGTCCTTGAAGAGCTGCTGCCTGTGGGCAGCCCCCCCCCCACGTTGGGAAGGACGGCATCCTGTGGGAGGGAACCCACAGGGAGCAGGGACAGAGAATGACTGAGGAGTGGAGGAGAAGAAGCACTATAGACTGACCGCAGCCCCCATTCCCCCTGTGCTGCTTTGGGGGACGAGGTGGAAGAGGGTGGATGGGCGGAAGGCATTTTTGGTTTCTTTTATTTGTTTCTTGCTTCTCTAGCTTGTTAGTAATAGGAAATAAATCTTACTATCTCCCTACTCTGAGTTTATTTTGCCCATCAGGATAATTGGTGAGTGATCTCCCTGTCCTTACTTGAACCCATGAGCCCTTTGCATCATATTTTCTCCCACTTTCCCTTTGAGGAGGGGGAGTGGGGGAGTGAGAGAGCGGCCGTGGTGGCACTCAGTTGCCCATCCGAGTAAAACCACCACCACAATTTAAAATTTAATCTTTTTTTTTTTTTTTTTTTTTTTTTTTTTTTTTTTAGAGCTAAGAAAACACAGTTTATTTTTCTACTGATTTATGAATTTCTGTACTCACAAACTGTGTACTCAATAATAGTTAACAGACTAGAAAAATCTCTAAAAACACTTTCACAATTTGTAAAATTTAAAAACTGAGTGTATGATAACAGGAATACAAGTTCTCTGAATTTAATTAAAATCCAGATATATTATTCATGCATCCTATGTATTAGAAGTACAATGGGCACAGGAAAGTTATGTCAAATTCTTATTCCAGTAAAGTGTCCAAAAGCTAGTAAAATAGAATGATTTATTCTTTTTTAACTTGAAAACAAAGATGTTAGAACAACATTGACTATACTGAAGCTAGACATAATTTTCTTAAACCCAAGTAAATGCAACATGCATGTAGGAGAGAAAAAATGTATTAAAGTATGTATCAATTACTGTATTAAAGTAGTGAAACCACACATATAAACTAATATTTTCATTATAAATTGCTACATAGAATAGAAAAGCAGTACATATTTGCATCCAAGATTCTAGAGGAATATATTTTAGGTCATTTTTCAAATTGCATGCAGCTAAGCTATTCTTTGTAGTATAAAAAAGAGGTAGAGCTCAGGGAAAACAGATCCAGAGACCTTAAAACATCATATAGTCCATCCTCTTACCCTGCACTGCCCTGACTAACTGATGTCCAAAAATCATTCTCTGGAATTATTTGGCTTCCTTACAGTCCCTACTTGCAAAACCTTGAAGTGATAACAAACGTAAGCTCCTGCCACTTATTTTCTGTGGAGATCTATCAGCTCTCCATTTTATGTCCATTTGAAACAGTAAAAGAAATAAAATGCTCAAAAGAGGCAGCTTAATCTTCTAGACTTCCACAGCTCTGGAAACTTCAAAATGATTTTCCTTTTCCATGTTACTGTGCCTTTTTCTCTGACAGCAACTGTCACCTGTTTCGTCCAGCACTGCAGCATCCCACTTGCTTGGTGCATAATGCTAAGGATTGTTCAGAGTATCTGCTGTGTACTCACAATGGTGATGTGAATGTAAGTGGAAACATTTTTTCGGCTTTTTTTTGTTGCAGGTGTACTGAAGTATTCTACATCACAAAGCTATATTAGCCACACATTTCAAGCCCCAACAATCCTACCATTGAAAGAAGGTAGTTAAATTTGGTCAACAAAGATTGGTATTGCAGAGCATAAAGAAATTATAAAAACAAAGGCTAAAGGGACATGAGAAATCAGGTCTTCTTGATTTCCACTTTATTAAGGAAAGCAGCAGAGGGCAGACTGTTCTACAGATTCTGGGATTCCTGAAATGTTGTGTTTTGAGAACACATTCTAATAATATCAATGAGTTAACCTAAATAGATGAAAAAAACTAACAAAATCTACACATTTTCCCCTAGAAAGAACAGCAATTAAAGAAAAGGCAAACACTGCATGAGCTTTTTAAGAAGCCTGCCAAAATTCTGCTCATTTTCATTCCTCAGCTATTTAATAATTCAGGCAGTACTTTGCAGTCAAAATGCCCATTTGCCATTTCTGTATTTGTATAAAGCATTAGTCAGTGTTTTTTAATCATGTTGCCTATCTTCGAAACTGTCATTGCCCTTTATGATTTTGCTACTTTGAAGAGAAAAAACAATAACAACACTTCCATGTATTGAAAAGACACATGCAATGCTACCTATACGTCTTGTAAAGAGAATGCCCATTTTAAAATTCATATACATACTTTTCCAAAATGATGATTTATCGTCACATACCAGTGAGGTGAAACTACTTCTGAATAGTTCTGCTGGTTCTATTCTGCTACTGTTTCCATTTTAATGTGTTTTATTTTTCCCTACATTCTTTTAGTTTCTAGAATACCACCTTCAATGAACTGACATCTAAATGTTAAGGTCATAATTACAGAATATTATAACAGGTTGTCTTATGCACATGCAACCGTACATTTTGAAATATATATATATATATTTTTTTAAAAAAAGCAGTTTGCTTTTTTGTTAAATTCAAACACAGAAGTTTGAATTTAAAGTGGTCTTACATGGGATAGGTTGGAGGATATATAGGCACGTGGTGCCATATATCATATTCTTACAAACATTAATGCTCTAGGATGCATGAGTGAGGAATGCTCATTCATATACAGGACTTGGTATGTGCCTTCCCTCTTAGCTTCTGGGCAAGGTGGTCCATGCAGGGGCTGTGCTGTGAGGGCTTCCTGGAATATGTCTCAAAGTATAAGAAATCAGTGATCACTTTTTCTTCTATTTTCTCCCAGGAGTTCAACCAAAAAATAGAAAAAATAAAAAGAGAGATGCAGTGACTAGATTATACACAGCCAGTAAACTTACTTAAGTGGCAATATTAGGAGTCTGAAGAACTTGCAAGAGTTCTAAAAACACTAATCATATCAGTTCAAGATCTTGGCCAGGAATTTCAGAAACTGTTTGAAAATCAGCAATACTTCCCTCGAACTGGAGGTGGCAGGGTGGGCAACAGGGAATCAGAGACATTTATGTAAACAAATGTCTACTGAATTAAAAAGAAAAACAGAAGAGGACAAGAACTCAGGAACACCTGAGTCATTAAGATTACCACTCTCGTGATGTAATGCCAATGTCATCCAAGTTTATTGGGATGCAAGTAGACCAATTACAAGCCAAATCTATGCTTTGGAAGCCATGTAGCAGCATTAGAGTAGCAGCAAGCTTGTGCTAACAGCAATGATACCCTAAAAATTACAAAAAAATCCCACTGAAGTATTCCTTGCAGCATTTGGACACAGAACCAAAATTATGACAGAGGCAAGTAACAAAATGATGTTTGTAAAACTACTGAATGTATAGCTTATCCCAAACATAATCTATCAGCTAACTTTAAGGATCCTGTGGAAAAAAATATTGTGTATTCATGTTATTAAAGATCACCTCTAGTGTGTTTAAGTGACAGAATTAAAATTATAATGGCAGATACAAGTATGAAGTATGGCAATTCTTTTTTTTTTTTTTTTTTTTTTTTTTTTGTAAACCTGACTTATTGAGTTATTTTCTGTTCATATTAGCATAGTAAAAATAATTTTCCAGTCTCTCTAACTTAGAATAAATACTTCACTGGTATAGCACTGCCATTAGGTAACAGATACATGAACAATAATCAATAAATTGTACATAAACTCATTGAGATAACTTTCAAATATTCCCGAGACAGTACAATTCTGAGAGATGCACTGATTTATTGCAGCTTGCCTACTAGACTGTATTTAGCAACCATGTGATAGACTTAAAACCTATGAACATTAAGGAATAATACTAGTTTTAAACTCTTTCTGGGCTACAGAGAAAGAAAAGTTCTAAACAGAATCTCAAAAAGCCATTCTGTAACCAGGAGTAAAAATAATCCAGATTAATTTTAGACTGTGACAATTTATAAATATCGAGTTATGGGGTATATTTTTGGTGCTATTAGATTTGATAATATCTTACTCGGAAACAGGAAAGGAAATAGTTTCACATAATCAAATTATTTGCTAGCAGGATCTTTTGAATATCTTCAAAATGTTTACAAACAAATTATTGGAAAATGGAATAGCCTTCCTGATTATCTGTGTGACATATCTTTAATAATACAGGTTTGTTAATGATTACATTAGATAGAAAGTGATCTGTAACAAGCTTTTAAGGCAAAATGGGATTATTACAATGAGATAATTGTATCTTTCACATGATGCAGGTCACAGGTTTCTGTTAAGCAGTTCCTGCATTATTATGATTCTGTTTCAACAGTCATGTTAGTTAGAGACAGAATATTGCTTTTAAGATGTCAACAAAGCACTGTTCAATAGTGCAGATTGCACATTCACCCTTTGTATACTGAGCTGCAGAAATGTCTTAAAAAGCCACATTCTGAAAAAAGCCTTGCACAAAGACAGTATCATTCTCTTACTTGACACAGAGAAACGCATACTTCCTACTGGCTTTTTCCTCTTTTCACACCAGAGATCCTACTGTCACACAAATCTTTGACATGGAAGGTGGATAGCTGCATGAACACAAAGTCATTTCCTCAAAAGAAAATAACCTACAATCAACTGATGTTACTTTTTAGGGGGTTCTCTGCACTTTTGCTTATGAAAACTAGTCAACATTATCTCAACTGACAAATAGTTTGGGGGCGGGGTGGGGATTATAATTTAAACTGAATGAGATGGCTGCTGGATAAATCTTCCAAACCAAGAGGTGGAACACACTGCAAAATCTGCACAGTCCTTTACAATTGATGCATCACATATCAACAGCATCTTGAGAAACATACCTAAACCATAACACAGATGACTACCATAGCAAGTCTTCTAAACAGTGAGGACAACTTCCTAAGCAGAGGCCTCTAAAAAGAGCAGAACTGAATGCAGACAGAACTGTCTGAAGTAAGTCTGTGAAATTTTTACCCCCTTTATGCTTCTTTTCATCTAAGGCAAGGCTGCCAAAGTCCATTTTCCTGAGATCATTGGGTGGTCCCCAAATGCCTTCATTAATATGCATTGCTAACCTGCCAGAAATGAAGGTATCAGAAAACTTTGTGTCCTTTCTGTTGTCAGAAAGATGATGCATCTAGAGAGGCACCACGGGGTTGCACAGCCCAAGGTTATTCACGTATTTCATAAGTAATTTGAAAGTTAAACTAGTGCTGGTAAAATCTGCAAGTAACACAAAAGGTTGTTGGTTTTTTTAGGATAAATAAAAAGGACAAAAGTTAGTCGTGCTGAATTGTGGAGCCTGTGGCCCAAGTAAGCAAACTGGAGGACTGGATCCTGGAAAATAATGGCTAAGTATGATTCAGGAATCATGACACACAAGCAACTCATTATGAACCACTTCTAAATACAAAACCTACCATGACCTTTGGATATGCGATAATGAGATTAGAGACTATTAAAAAGATATTTTGGGGAGGTTTGAGATATTCGCAGACAGAAAATGTGCAGAAAAGAATTAACGGCAAAAAGATTATATAAGCTATCAGTACTGTTTATTGAAAAGAAGACAGATGATATGCTGATTTTCTATGATCTGCTTCAAGAAGAAAAACATGCCTACTAAGGACCTGCTAGGTCCTTAATCTGAGAAAGCCATAATAAGGTGCAATTGCTGAAAGATTAATTTGAAAATGAAACAAATTGGAAACATAGAACAAAGTTATTATTTTTTAAACAGTGAGGATAATACAGGGAACCAGTGAAAAAAGGTGAATTATTACATGTTACTGATAAAGCAAGAATTAATAAATAATAATGTCTCTGTATCATACATTCATGTATTAATACGATCCTTCACTGACAATATGGGAAGATAGGAAGGGTACCAAAGATCATGAAATTTACACATAAGAGATAACTTGTGTAATATTTACAATGAATATATTACTGGCCTTAGTAATTCAGTGACTGTAGAATAAAAAAAAATACTGGACAAGAGCAGCTGGCTGACAAGCCAGAGGAACACAGTCTTTAATTAAGGTGCCTAGTCCCAGGAAAAGTCCTCAGTATCATTTCCATAGTTAACATTACTCCTGGTTAACTAGTTAGGTATTTTTAGGTAACCAGACTGCCTGATTCTGACAACTGTCATCAAATACACTTTTATCTGTTTAAATCCAAGGGAATATAAATGTAACAGATGAATGTGGAAGTAGTCCAAAATGTAAGGAGCACTTGGAAGGCAGGTTTCTGTATCTACTCTGCTAAGTAAAATAATACCCAGGAGCAACGCTACGCACAAGATTCCCTGGTTGTTACTTGGCTCCCAAGCTCTGTTCTGAAGAGGTGCATTTAGCTCACTCTGAGACACAACCAGGAAGTAGTTCACAGGGTAGAATATTCCAAGGAGCACTCTCCACAGCTAGTGAGAAAAGGCTGTACCTTATTTGGCTTCTTCGGCCCTATACAGCCTTTCAGCTCTATCCCCAAATGTTCTTCATCCTCAAATACTACTGCATACATTCCTACCCTATTCTGGAGCTTGTAAGACACATCCTTTGTCTCGTGTTATAAAAACACTCTGCTGTAGGGCTGAAACACAGGCTGTAGGCTGAAACCCTACAGCCCTACAGCCCCACAGCCTCACATTATTTCAGAGGCTTTGAAAATAGAAAAACAAACAAACAAACAAACAAACAAACAACAGAAAATCTTAGACGCACAGTGGACAATGGTCGTGTAATGCAGGGTGACATCTCAGGAGACAGAAAGACCTAAGTAGTTTTGAGGCGAGACACTCCATCCCCTGCAGTCCAACAAGCATTCCCTGAGATGGACACATTTTTGCATTGCCCATACAGCTTCTGAGTCATTAGTTCTCACACCGTAAAATAAAAAAGTGAAAAAATTGTAGGTGGTGAAAATTTGAAACAGGTGAAAAGTTCATGTCACAGCTAGTGGTTGGGAAGAAGAAACAACCAGTTATAAACTACAGGCTTGTTCATACAATTCTGAACGTAAGTCTAGCTAACTAAAATCTTTATTTTTAAAGCCTGTAGGGTGATGAAAAACAAAGTGAGTATGGTAAAAAAACCAACAAGCTCTGCTTTAACCTGTAGAGGTTAAAAAACAAAAACAAAACAACAACAACAAAAAAAATAATTTTGAAGGATTTGGTTCCATGAAATTTTAAAGAATTGTTTAAGAACCTGAACATATTTTGATTCACCAGCATACCTTTACATTGAGAGGCCAACCTCCAGCATACGAGTTGGTTGTGAGGTCTTTTTTGTTTGTGCAACACAAAACTGCTGTTTTGACTACATGCATCCTACATTTTGGCTACTTGCATCCTACAGGATGCAAGTGCATGTACCCAGCAAGCTGTCACAGTCACCTGAAGCATAATACTAACATAACATAGGTAATTTAATGACTTTAGACTATTTGAGTTCAGAAACCATTTAGGGCATAAGAAAGAGGGCTTGAAAATTGTTTCAACATACAGAATTTTTGAATTTAAGCCAACTTTGAAGTTAAAGGTCTCGTATTTGCTCTGTTCCATGAATATTTTAATAATGTACATGTATATTGTACAACTGTTACATGTATATTAATTTCTAATCTTTGTTAATGAGTAAAATTATGCCTGACTGATAGAAAACACCTCTTTTTAGCAATTCAAACAACATTTTGATTGATAACTCAATTATATATTTGTAAAAGATTTCCATCAGCAATAATGAAACTACAACATGGAAATAAAAGGGACAGAAGTACAAAGAGTGATATCTGGACATTTTAAAATCACCCCACTCAATTGAGATGTTTTAAAAACAGCCACTCAATGAAGAACAGATTCTTATGTATAAAACCGTGCTCACAAGATGTTAAGTGTTCACTTGGAGACAGAGAAGTGAAAGAAAAGGGACAGAGCAAAGACAAGAGTCATAACACTCTTCACTGTTCCATGACAAGCTATCAGTTAGTAATACTATAAGACCTGACAAAAATCAACTAAATAGAATAATATGAGCAATTGGTTGACATATGAAAAAACATTTTGACTACTTGAATGCCACATATCATTAAATGTCATTTTAAAGAGCATCTGCCTGAACCACTGATGATAATTTTTTAAAAAATAATTTCACTTTTATATTTCTAGCCTTCACAAAGATCATGCAGCAGCCAATATACTGTCAAAATTAAAGAGCAAAACTTTGCATGGCTTAATTCCCAGGACCTTTTTTCTACTTTTATTATCATCACCGACCACACAGAAGCTGTAAACAATTTGTACACATGCAATATGTGCCCTGTGGGATCTTGCTTTTAACCGATTCAAGAATGATGTCAACAGTAATTTACTTCTGGTTGTAGACTGCAAAATGTTGATAGTTCAATGTCCAGGACATTTGAACAAAGTACTGGGACACAAAAGAGTAAAGAGAGAGGAGGATGAAAACTACAGACTAAGGCAAATATTAAACACATGGATTTAAATTTACATCTGAATCTCTGGATCATCTGTTTTATTTCACGACAGTAAAACAATATAAAGCAAAAAAGTGATAAAAAATATTTATGTAAATATATGTCAATATTAGGAAAATTGCAGTCACATTCTCCCACAACATCTGAATGTGATAGTAAAAACAACTAAGGTATCATTTAAAACCACTTAACTAGGTAACTCATGCAGACATCACTTTTGAAGATGATGATTTTGTATTTTTGTACTTATCGTATAGATATTCTGCTGAAATTAAAACAACCAACCAAACAATAAAACCATTTAAACAGATGTAACCTTATAAGTGGAAATTTTGATTAAAGAATAGCCTTCCAATATCCCCAGAAAAAGCTTCTCAAACTAGGAATGTTTCTCGCTGAATTTTGCAGTTTTCAGTGACCAACAGACATGTTAATAAAATCTAGACCATTAGTTATATAATTGCACTCAATCCTTTGAAACACAACTTATTATATTTGGAACTCTGACACTTAACTCCCACCTGCTTGTTTGTTCTTTCTGCTCTACCTTGTGTTTTTGATGGTGAACTATGTTTGCAAGATGAAAATCAATCTAGTTAATTACTTCAGTTTATCCATACCATCATGTATTAAAGTCCTGTTGTATGGTTTTATGATTAATCTGAATTTTTTAAGTTCATACTACAGGCAAAAGTGATGTTCCTGTCTTTCTCATTGCTGCTCTTGGCTGAACAGTCCTATCTTCCTCGTGTTGACACTATGGCGCATTTTCACTGCCACAGAAGCACAACAAGGAACCACTTGTGCTGAACAGAAGCTCAGCAACAAAAGATAAGACAAGTACCCCCCAAGACTATTTTTTTCCAGTTCCCAGACCTGGCTTATCGACCAGCAAGAAAGAGGAATGGGGATATTGGATAGTAATGGAAGATACTGAACAGAACCAAGTGGAACAAGCTGTTAGAGTAGGAACACATAGATTGGTTTAAATCAATTGTGCAGCTTCACCTTTTGAGACTTCAATGAACTCCCATAATCCATAAATAAATTAAAAGAGAAAGAGAGAGAGAGAGAAAAAAAATGTGTTCATTATTATATATATATATATATATATATATATATATAAATTGCACAGGATTTGTCAGTGCTTGTTATTTCAGAAAAAAAGCAACCCATTCTTACCTGCCTAAAAAGATTTGAAACCTAGTATCAGGTATCCAGGTTCTAAAATGTTTTACAGTCTGTGATACTTTGGGGGGTTTCCCACTATCTCCTGCAGTACATTTAGCTTTTCTATGGCATTTTTAATTTGAATTTAAATTTGTTTCCAGTAGGTTTTGGAACCTAAAACACACTAGTATCAAATTACTACATAGAAAAAAAAAAAGTGAAACTAGCTTATGTAATAGCACTGTATATAAAAAGCAAAAAATCAGCAAGTAAAAACAACTAATGATCAATTCTATATTCATCTTAATTCCTATTTCTATTGGTATTTTATAAATGGAAATACTGTAAATTAATACCTTGTCTAAAGAAAGAGAGAACGTGTAAACAGAAAAGTGACCTTTTATTTTTATTTTTTCTTATTCCTTGTACTATTTGCATCAGCACAGGAAAAAAAAATAAATAATAGTTTTCTTTGGTGAACAGATTCAATGAAGAGTATTTCCAGTCATTCACCCTACCAATAGAATAAGACTAATAAAATGTTTGGAACTTCAAGCAAAACTTGCACTGTACAGCACATCACATGAGTTCATGTATGATGGAGAGAGATCGAAAGCTTTAGGCAAATCTATAACCTGATATACAAATTTTAATGGGTGGAAAAATGGAAAAAATATCTTTAAGTGATTAAATCAAAAGAGACTTTATTTAGTGTGTGAGTTGGCTCTGAACACATTAAAGCAGCAAAACCAGAACACAATTTTTTTTTTTTTCTTCTGCAACTTTCAACTTAAGTTAATCCAAACAATGGGAATTTATTATTATTTTTTTTATATCAGATGTATCTAGTGGTAATCTAGGAAGAAGAAGCAGAGACCTCACAATGACCTCACAATTTATATATTTTAAAATTTGAATATTCACTGTGGCATAGTACATTGTGAATTACATTGCAGAATTGCTTATCCTGAGTTACTGTGATCCTGAATTCTGAAACAGGGGTTGTTAGGGAAATTCAATTACAGGACAAAAGAACTAGATCAGCATATTCTCAGGAACTTTGGAAACTGGACATCGGCTAAATGATCCTGACTGCTAAAGTGAAACAGTTCAATGATTTCAGTGCTTTTTTCTGACCTACCCTGTGGAGATGCTAGATAGTAATCCCTGCATAAGCTTCCCTCACTACACAAGAAAAAAAATAATAATAAAAAAGGAAAACACGAAGCAAATGGAGATGATGTAATGAGAGAAAGCAGAGTTGGAAAGGGCATTGTCTGAAATTGCAGCACCACTCCTCTGTAGTACTTCCTGACCCACTGTATGCATACAACACAGGTCACCACTTCCAGTTATCCAGGTGGCTCCTAGTCTTGGCAGGTGACTTTCTCTAGGAAGATCTAATAACCAAACACAGCTGCAGCCCAAGAACTCACTGCAGCACGAATTCTCAAGATTTCCAGGAAGAATATCAAGTACATATGATCATATGAGGACACTGGTTGGTAGAGTCCCTTGGGAGGCGGTTCTGAAGGGCAGAGGAGTCCAGGAAGGCTGGGCGCTCTTCAAGAGGGAAATCTTAATGGCGCAGGAAAGGTCTGTCCCCACGTGCCCAAAGACGAGCTGGCGGGGAAGAAGACCAGCCTGGCTGAACAGAGAATTGTGGCTTGAGCTTAGAAGAAAAAAGAGGGTTTATAATCTTTGGAAAAGTGGGCAGGCCACTAGGGAGGACTATAAGGATATCGCGAGGCTGTGCAGGGACAAAATTAGAAAAGCCAAAGCTCATCTGGAGCTCAATGTGGCTACTGCCGTTAAAGATAACAAAAAATGTTTTTATAAATACATCAACACGAAAAGGAGGACTAAGGAGAATCTCCATCCTTTACTGGATGCGGGGGGAAACTTAGTTACAAGAGATGAGGAAAAGGTGGAGGTGCTTAATGCCTTCTTCGCCTCAGTCTTTAACGGCAATTCCGATTGTTCTCTGGATACCCAGTACCCTGAACTGGTGGAAGGGGATGGGGAGAGACATGTGGCCCTCACTATCCATGAAGAAATGGTTGGTGACCTGGTACAGCACTTGGATGTGCACAAGTCGATGGGGCTGGATGGGATCCACCCAAGGGTACTGAGAGAACTGGCAGAGGAGCTGGCCAAGCCACTATCCATCATTTATCAGCAGTCCTGGCTAGCGGGGGAGGTCCCAGTTGACTGGCGGCTAGCAAATGTGACGCCAATCTACAAGAAGGGCCGGAGGACTGACCCGGGAAACTACAGGCCTGTCAGTTTGACCTCAGTGCCAGGGAAGCTCATGGAGCAGATTATCTTGAGAGTCATCACGCAGCACTTGCAGGGAAAGCAGGCGATCAGGCCCAGTCAGCATGGGTTTATGAAGGGCAGGTCCTGCTTGACGAACCTGATCTCCTTCTATGACAAAGTGACGCGCTGGGTGGATGAGGGAAAGGCTGTGGATGTGGTCTACCTTGACTTCAGCAAGGCTTTTGACACCGTTTCCCACAGCATTCTCCTCAAGAAACTGGCTGCTCTTGGCTTGGACTGGCGCATGCTTCGTTGGGTTAGAAACTGGCTGGATAGCCGGGCCCAAAAAGTCGTGGTAAATGGAGTCAAATCCAGTTGGAGGCCGGTCACTAGTGGCGTTCCCCAGGGCTCGGTGCTGGGGCCGGTCCTCTTCAATATCTTCATTGATGATCTAGATGAGGGCATTGAGTGCACCCTCAGTAAGATTGCAGATGACACCAAGTTAGGTGCGTGTGTCGATCTGCTCGAGGGTAGGAAGGCTCTGCAGGAGGATCTGGAGAGGCTGGACCGATGGGCCGAGGTCAACTGCATGAAGTTCAACAAGGCCAAGTGCCGGGTCCTGCACCTGGGGCGCAATAACCCCAAGCAGAGCTACAGGCTGGGAGATGAGTGGTTGGAGAGCTGCCAGGCAGAGAAGGACCTGGGAGTGATGGTTGATAGTCAGCTGAATATGAGCCAGCAATGTGCTCAGGTGGCCAAGAAGGCCAACAGCATCCTGGCCTGTATAAGAAACAGTGTGGCCAGCAGGGCCAGGGAGGTGATCGTCCCCCTGTACTCGGCTCTGGTGAGGCCGCACCTTGAGTACTGTGTTCAGTTTTGGGCCCCTCGCTACAAGAAGGACATGGAGGTGCTTGAGCGAGTCTAGAGAAGGGCTACGAAGCTGGTGAGGGGCCTGGAGAACAAGTCTTACGAGGAGCGGCTGAGGGAGCTGGGCTTGTTCAGCCTGGAGAAAAGGAGGCTCAGGGGTGACCTTATCGCTCTCTACAGGTACCTCAAGGGAGGCTGTAGCGAGGTGGGGGTTGGTCTGTTCTCCCACATGCCTGGTGACAGGACGAGGGGGAATGGGCTTAAGTTGCGCCAGGGGAGTTTTAGGTTGGATGTTAGGAAGAACTTATTTACCGAAAGGGTTGTTAGACATTGGAACGGGCTGCCCAGGGAAGTGGTGGAGTCACCATCCCTGGAGGTCTTTAAAAGACGTTTAGATGTAGAGCTTAGGGATATGGTTTAGTGGGGACTGTTAGTGTTAGGTCAGAGGTTGGACTTGATGATCTTGAGGTCTCTTCCAACCTAGAAAATTCTGTGATTCTGTAATATCAAGTACATATGATCATATTCTGAGATGAGAATGATTACACATAAACAAAGTAAATGTATTTATCAACTTGTTCCAAAAAGAACTATTGCCCATGGTCACAAAAATTTATTCCCCTAAATGGTTTTTTAATCTGAATTTTTAAAAATAAATCAGCATCAGTGTTCTTCCAGTGCTACTTCCCTTATTTTATCTTGGGACTGCTCTTCAATGCCAGAAGCCACTTCAGTCTGATAGGTCATACACAGTCGATGAATAAGAAATATAAAATGACTACATCTTTGCAGAAAACAAACAAACAAACAGCAACAAAAAACACCAACCCCAGAAAGAGAGATTTCTAGCCCAACAGATTTTTTTCACATATTAATAGCTATAAAAGGTTACTTGTCTTTAAGTATTATGAAATAAATACCATTCAAGTGTAAAGTCACTCCATAAATAGGAAGCACTAGTATTGCAGCCAGTGAGCCGCTAACCAAGGTAACTCACGTGTAAAGTACTTCTTATGATGCATCAGATGTGTCAGCATATTTTCAGGTTAAGAATATAGTGAAGTAAGCCTTTTTTTTTTTTTTTTTTTCTCATGAAAACAGATTAGAATTCATATTGCACATTATTCATGCAACTAGAAAACTGCAATCTTACATGTTTTCAGTTTTACTGCTTTTCTCCGCCAAGCTGACTGAAATCAATTAAGATGACACATTATGAAAACCATTGAGCATAACAAATTCATAACTTCTAGAGCAGAAGCAGCACTAATTGCTCAAAAATTGTCTTAATCATTTATGAGTTACTGTAAAGTAGGAAAAGAGTACAGCCTCTAGTTACAAAAAGACAATCATACAGCTGGCAAGGATGTGACTACAACTCAGACAGGTAATTCCCAATGAGCTCAAAAGGCTCAAATATTGATAACAGCACTATCTGCAGCAGCATAACGATCACTATGGGCTGACCTCTCCACGTGTACTCACATTCCCAGGCAGAATGTGAGTTCATTTCCTGAGTGCTTTCCTACCAAAACTGTATTCCATGCACCAAGCTTAGGTATATCCACAGCTGGTGCAGTTTGCACTGGGGCTACACCCCAAGAAGTTTTAAACATTTTATAAGGGATAGAAAAACATTCTTAGAAGTGCAGGAATGTTCTAACAATCACAGGAGAATCCAGACAACAGTCCAAATTGGATGGTTATATATCTTCCTTTCCACTCATCCAATTGTATTTAAAAAAAAATAAAAAGCAATACATTTTTAACAGTGTTCCACTGTTAGTAATTACTATAGCTGTCAGTGGAATAAAGAGAAAAGGAGAAGAGAAGAGAAGAGAAGAGAAGAGAAGAGAAGAGAAGAGAAGAGAAGAGAAGAGAAGCGAAGCGAAGCGAAGCGAAGCGAAGCGAAGGGAAGGGAAGGGAAGGGAAGGGAAGGGAAGGGAAGGGAAGGGAAGGGAAGGGAAGGGAAGGGAAGGGAAGAGAAGAGAAGAGAAGAGAAGAGAAGAGAAG
>NC_048893.1:82923006-82999694 GCF_011077185.1 Oxyura jamaicensis
AGAGAAGAGAAGAGAAGAGAAGAGAAGAGAAGAGAAGAGAAGAGAAGAGAAGAGAAGAGAAGAGAAGAGAAGAGAAGAGAAGAGAAGAGGAGTTCAGTTGGAAGGGACCTACAAAAATCAAGTCTGCCAAGTCTTCAAGTTCTGTATTTAATACAAATTATTCAGTGAGTTGTTTTGTGTAATTGCAAATACTATGTGTACAGCTACAAACATCACTGTATATATATAGACGTATATATCCTGCTGCAAAGAGCAGCAAAGGAAAATCACAGTTCTGTCTAAAACCCTACATCCCTCGTATATGAACAAAAGTGTCACTGGGAATACTGAGAACTTCTGGGACACTGTAGAATGAAAGGCAATTGTAAGAGCTGAGAGATGTGCAAAAGCATGATAACATGCAGAGGAGTATTAGGCAGGTTGGAGTGAGTAAAGGACTCTTGGATTTACTAAGATAGCTTTAATGTGGTTATACTGAGAGGATGCAGTGAAGTAGCTGCAGATTTGTGCACGAGCAAAAATACCACATTACAAGGAGAATTACTACTGTGAAGATGCTGGAATTGAACATTAGACTTCCTGTAATAGCAGGAGAGTATTCTACAAAAGCAGTCTTTGGAAATTCTGTGTCCTCACACTGAGATGATGATGTCTCTGCTTCTTTCCCTCCTGGTTATCTTCCCTTGTTAGGGCTCAGACAAATGGCCAGAGAGACAACTTGAGGCTTCCAGTCCAGCAGGAACTATTTTTGTTTTTTATTTTTATTTTTATTTTATTAGTGTCAGGGGAGGTTGCCCAAGTGACTGAAAATAGTGACAATACAGAGCTGGAGACAAGCAAGAGGAGGAGGACTTGCCTGTGAAAGGTTGTCATTTAAGATGTGATTCACACTCAGTAGTTTGAGGACTCTAGACTGGAGATGGTAGTAGTAGCAATGTGCTACTGGAGGCTGAGGCTTTCAAATATGCGTTTACAACTTTGATGAATGTTCTGTGGTCATCCTTCAGAGATAAAAAGCAGGGGAGAAGTGGCAAAGGAGAACCTAGCAGCTTCCCATTGCTTCCTTGGGGGAAAGATGGTAAGAAACAAACAAGAGATTCTACAGTATGGATAGGATGATAAGGTTGATAGTTGCTTATGAACACATAAGCAACATTGATTAAAATTTCCCACAATGGCTGAAATGAAAGGAATGGTACTAAGATAAATGAGAAATTTAAACAGAGGTTTTTAATATGCGTGGCTATATAACCTAAAAACTAACATTTCAAGGGCCAGTTCTATCTGGGACTTTGATATTCTGATACACGGTACAAACAATTTATTCAGTCTTTTGTTACCAGGTAAAAAAAAAAATATTTGTAACTCTATTAAAAATGATCGCATCAATAACTGTTTTCACATAGAGTGATAACACTATTTTTCTGCTCTTTTAACATTCCAAAATAAAACCTAAGATCAAGACTGGAGACAGGTGGTAATTTTCCTGACAGGTGGCCACATTACACAGCGTTTTCCTAGACCCTCCCCCGAAAAGCAAATGCAATCTGGAAGTGTACAACTGCCAGAAATATCTTGCTTTCTTTTCTCTTTGTTGTACGCTGTTTCCTCCTTTTTCCTCACTTCACATAGGAACTAAAATAACACACAGTTATGCACATTTGGGCAATGACATTTTTGCAATCTCCTCTGACATTTGAAGAATGTGTGCACTGAATCTATACATCCTGGGATTTCATACAGCATTTCTGTATGTCGCAGAACATTAAAAAAATGCCCGTATATCTGATCAGAGTGCCTAAAATCTGACTCTGAGAACAATTTCCACTTAAGCTACATAGTCTATCTAATGATTTTAATATATTACCAAAAACCTATGGATTAAGCCTCAGCAACAGTAAAGTATATGGAGAAAATAAGGTACAAGATGTATTCACACATCACACTGTTAGGCTGCTCTCATAGCAGAGCAAGGTGAAAGACTAAGAGAATCAGTCCTGAATTCCTTATGATCTGTAAGGTAACATGTAAGAGTACCATCAGAAGCATGCTTACAAACTTTCAGGCTAAATGCCTTTGAAACAGCTGCGGCTGAAGTTCCATCCTAAAAATGGAAGAACCTATATTCTTTACCCATCTCTCATTAGAGACTAAGTCAAATCACTTCACCGCTCAATGCCTCTATTTCCTCACCAATAAAACTGGAATAGCTCTACTGCTTCTCGTTTTAATCACTGTAATACTTAGTGATTAAGGGTTTTGCTAAGACATACTGCTTTTCCCCATTCTATAGCATCTCTTTTTCCAGTTTTCACTCATAACTGCCCGGATTATAAAACAATGATTTAGAACTATTTGAAAGTCAGTGCAAAGCTGCAAATGCAAAATGAAGATCTTAAAAACTAATCAATTCTGTCATTCTTTACATGTGATGCTTCTCAAGAGTGTTTAAACATCCTTTTTTTTAAAAAAAAAAAAAAAAAAAAAAAAAAAAAAGAGAGATCCAGCAGAACTACAGACTTCCCTACATTTAGCATGCTGTTAATGCTGTTATACCCACCAGCATTGGTTAATAAAATATATCTCTTAGTTTTCAAGTTCCTGGAAGTGAGAATTAATGTGAAGTCAGGTCTGTGCTTCCTGTTAAACATGATGAAAACAATATGAATGCCATTTTTTCCTGCAGAAGGTGGGAGAAAATATTTATAATGGAGATTTTATGATTTTAAGAACAGAAGTTGGGCTAACAGCTGAAATGTCTTTATGCAAAACAAATTTTAAATACAACTCTTTACCCATTATCATGAAAAGCAAATATATGTTCTTTTTCAAACATTTTATTTTAATTAGGAGAACAAAACCTAGGGGAAAATGCAGTCAAACTACGTGGAGGTAAAAAGTACAACATCCATGTGGAATAACCACATTCAACTCAGTACCATTGCTCTAGATTTACACTAGAATCCAGAATATTAAAAGGGCTAAAAGAAAGAAAAAAAGTGAAATGTTTCAATCACACTAGAAATTAGAAGCTTGCAAAGCAATAAAAACGACAAAACCTGATGAGTCTCCTGGGTTACTGAGGCCTGAAGGAAACTTATTATTATTATTATTATTATTATTATTGCTTATTGCTTTGATTCAGCTTTTAACAGAGTGTGTTGGTGAAGAATCCCTTATGCCCTTTTTTTTGTTGTTGTTGTTAGGTAATACTAACAAAAATTCTGATCAGATTATCAGAAATATAGGTTCAGAAACCAACAGACAGTGTTCTAAATAAATTACTATTAAATTTAGATGATAAATAAACAGTGCTTTGGAAGGATCATAGGAATGAAGCAGAATGGACTCCAGCAATAAATAAATAAATAAATAAAGGAAAAGAAAACTGTATGGATGATAACATATACATTTAAAAGCTACTTGAAATTATCTGGAAAGTTACAAACCTGTAAATCTTACAGTGGCACCTTGCAAACTTTTTCTGAAAAAAAAAAAACAACAAAGCAAAACACAGCAATATAGAATTTAGTCTAACCATTATTCTCTATAAACAAACAGTAAGTCCTCCAAAAAAAGGTAATAAGACACTGGTCTCTTGGTACTGCTTGGCCTTGTAAGAAATCATGAAAATGAACAATCATTTCTACAGTTTTCAAAAGGCTGCAAATAGTCCTTACACAGAGAAAATGAGGAAACTGTAGAGACATAGAATAAGAGAAAATTCCTCAACAGCTTGAGTAGGAGAAAATGATTATGTCAACAACCTGAAAAACCTGAATTTCAACAGTCTTCAAAAATTCCTAGTAGGATCTTCAAGAAACTGAAAAGCACTTCCAAAATGTGTAGGAGATAGGGGAGCATGGTCCAAGTTTGGTAGTGATTTTGACATTCTGAAGACAGTCACCAAAAGCAAGGGCACTTAGTTGGAAGTCACAATATTCCAGTGTAGATCTGGTACTGTCTGATTTATTTGTAAATCTGCACAAGGCCTGAAGAACTAAATATGTGATAAGGTCATTTGGTTCAGCAAGTTTATTAAGGAACTGTAAACAGACCTACACAAATGTAGTGAAAGACCAAGATCTATGCACGCTGTTTACAAATGCGAAGTAATCTGTCATTAGAAGAAAAAATACGTATAATTGCTTATGCACATTAAGAGAATCTGAAATAACAGCAGGATAGAACTGTAAAGCCCTATATCTAATGTTATACAAATTGTTGATGAATACAACTGCTGCAATAAAAGATCCCATGGGGGAGCCTATGTGCCTATAAGCTTCAATCTGACTTGAAGATTCACAGCTCAATTTCTCTCTAAAAGTTAACTTTGTAAGATTCTGTTGTTAAAAATATCCTGCCTAAAGTTCCACAACCATGTCTGAATAATAATTGCAATGAACAGTGACAACAAGGCTCCAGGGCATATGTACTATGATTATATAACCAAAGATTGACTAAAACTTAAAAAAAGACAGCTTCATTTCCATGGACAGTATAAAAACACCTAAATAACACTTGATAGTATTGTAGTTGGTCTTGAAATTTGTCAAGGAAAAAGAAAATTTTTAAATAAGCATTTATGAAAATTTATGTGTGAGAATCAAAAGACGTTCAATTATTATTTTTTTAATAGAAGATGCTCTCACAAGTCTGTTCTTTAAGCAGCTTGAAAATCCTTAGTGTCAAATTTTCAAACTATTTAGTTTAGGTAAGCTTTCTTTAGTATCATGCAAGCTACTTACTCATTTCAAAATCAGCAGCAAAGGCAGGTAAAACTGAATTACCTAAGTCTTTGATCACCTAAAAAGTCAGACTTTCCTTTCTAATCATTGCTATATGATTATATATAACTATAGAAACTATTAGTTCTTCCTACTCCCTATTAAGTAAGAAGAGAAAGTTGGAAGGGATCTTAAAGATCATCTAGTTCCAACCCCCCTGCCATGGGCAGGGACACCTCCCACTAGATCAGGTTGCTCCAAGCCCCATCCAATGTGACCTTGAACACTTCCAGGGATGGGGCATCCACAGCTTCTCTGGGCAAACTGTTCCAGTGCCTCACCACCCTCTGAGTGAAGAATTTCATCCTAACACCTAATCTAAATCTCCCCTCTTTTAGTTTAAAACCATTCCCCCTCATCCTAGCATTATCTACCTGAATAAACTGTTGCTCTCCATCTTTTTGTTAAGCCTCCTTTAAGTACTGAAAGGATGTCATAAGGTCTACCTAAAGCCTTCACTTCAGGCTGAACATCCCCAGCTCTCTCAGCCATTCTTCATAGGAGAGGAGCTCTAGCCCTCTGATCATCTCTGTGGCCCTCCTCTAGACCCCCTCTAACAAACTCACACCCTTCTTGTGCTGGGGGCCCCGGACCTGGACATAGCACTCCAGGTAAGGCCTCACAAGGGCCCTGGGGGGACAATCACCTCCCTCAACCTGCTTAACATTCCTCTGTTGATGCAGCCCAGGATACAGTTGCTGTCTTCTGGGCTACAATCACACACTGCTGGGTAATGTTGAGCTTTTCATCCACCAGAACTCCCAAGTACTTCTCTGCTGGCTGTTCTCAATGAGTTCTCCACCCAGTCTGTACTCATGTCAGGGATTGCCACGACCCAGTTGGAGCACCTTGAACTTGGACATGTTGCACCTCATCAGGTTCACATGGGCCCAATTCTCAAGCTTGTTCAGGTCCCTTTGGATGGCATCCCTTCCTTCTGTTGTATCAACTGCACCATTCAGCTTGGTGTCATCTGAAAACTTGCTGAGGGTGCACTTGATCCCACTGATATATATATATATGTATATCTTGTAAGCAGGATGATAAGAAACTACAGATTTAATTAGGAATGCAAAGCTACCAATGAAAGGACAAATAAACTCATGATTTTAATAGATTTGGCTATTTCTAATTCAGATTTTGAGAGGATCTTTATGTTATCGACTTTTCTGAAATTCAGCTGTGTTTTACATAAAGATTAATTCAATATTTACACTCATATTTTAAGTGTATGTAAATCAAGAAAATAAGTTATGATTCTTACACTAATGCAAAACTAATTCCAGTTTTGAGAGAATTATTTACTATATGATCACACTGAATTGTTAAAGAAGCGCTAAAGACTGTATATTAAAGAATGGTGAAGACTTTAAAGCCAAGAATTCAGAAAGATTATCAACTGCAAGAGTTGCGTTTGCATGTACAGTCTTGATCTGCTAATCCATAATTATGATTATGATGCCAACAGTGTATCAAAGAGGCCAGAAGTGGAATATACTTGCTAAAGACCAAATAAATTTAGGAGCCAATGGTCACATAGGTGAAACATTAAATATGTGAAATATTTGGAGGACAGCACATCCTTACTTAGCCACTGTTCTTTATGTTTGTAAGTGTTCATCACTGTCATGAATATATTTAAGGACTTCTTTTTTTCTACAGCTCAGAAAAATAGAATTGTGATATTACAATTTGTAAGACTTCCTGACACTGGTAGATGCTTTTCCATTTTACATATATAAATAGCAGAAATCATTTTAGAAGCTCTATTTATTAAAGGGCAAAGGACGTGAAAAGGCAAGTCTCAGGTCTTGCCAAAAATGAAAATATTTATCTCCAAAGATTCTGTTTAGCCAGCTCTAAGTCTGCAGGTGTCTCTGTCCAACAAACACTTTCTTGTTTGAATGACAAAGCGTACTTACAAAGCATGAGGAATCTGCCCCTATTAACAGTTCAGAATTTCTTGCATCTAAAAATAATAAGGAAACAAAAATGAACAGTTATTCTGCTCAAAATAAAAGTGCTATGAGCACACAGAAGTGACTCTATCACAACATTTGATCTTGAGTTCTTAAAAGTACATGTGTCAGAGGATAAAATGGTGTTTAAATTTGCTTTGCATAATTGACTGACGTTAAAGCCATTTCTATATTGGACTGTGGTTACAATTCTAATTTGCACTAAAAATGATAACAAATATATCTCCTAGGATAATGTCCCAATTGTATCCTTGGAAATACAGTAACTCCTGACTCCTTCAGTTCAGAAGCGTAGGATGTGCAGGTATGGGGGAGAAGGCAAAACTCATTAAGAGACAGGAAAAATGAGATCGTGGCTAGCAGGTTTTCACCTGAGGAAGGGAAGTTTTGTGTTCCAGCTCCTACCATAATCTGTGCATACTATCCAATGATTTGTTAATGCAAAACAACTGCATTCACTAAAAACAAGAGACATGGGCCCAGACAGGTAGCTTTGGCACTACCAGATCTATTGGATGTCATTTGATCTTCCAGTGTAAGGTATTATTTTACAAAAAAACAAGTATGAAACAAACACATGAAGTTATAATAAATTAGATATTCATTCTGTCTCGCTAGGATAACATGATCTACAACAATGAAAATAACTTCAGAAGTTATAATTATTGTATTCAAAAACTGTTTAAAATAAAATTTATAAACAGTCTGTGCACACAGACTAGAATACAAGAATCCTCCTTTAAAGTATTTGACTAAGTCATTAACCTATAAAGACATGGTTACACTTGCTTTTCACTTTGTGAAAAATACCTCACAGGAAGACCTCTCTCTATCATCTTTGACAGGTCTTGGAGAACAGGAGAGGTGCCTGAAGACTGGAGGATTGCCAGTGTCACTCCAGTCTTCAAAAAGGGCAAGAAGGAGGATCCGGGAAACTACAAGCCAGTCAGTCTCACCTCTGTCCCTGGAAAGGTGATGGAACAGCTTGTTCTGGAGGCCCTCTCCAAACAGTTGGAAGAGAAGAAGGTTATGAGGAGTAGTCAGCATGGACTTCACCAAGGAGAAATTGTGCTCAACCAACCTTGTTGCCTACTATGATGACATCACCAGCTGGGTAGATGTGGGGACAGCAGTGGATGTCATCTACCTTGACATCAGCAAGGCTTTTGATACTGTCTCCCATGACATTCTGCTAGCAAAGCTGAGAAAGTGTGGGATAGATGAGTGGACAGTAAGGTGGGTTAGAACTGGCTGACTGGCCGAGCTTAGAGGGTGGTGATCAGTGGCACAGAGTCTGGTTGGAGACCTGTGACTAGCAGTGTTCCCCAGGGGTCAGTGCTGGGTCAGGTCTTGTTCAACATCTTCATCAATGACCTTGATGAGGGAATAGTGTCCACCCTCAGCAAGTACGCTGATGATACAAAGCTGGGAGGAGTGGCCAACACACCAGAAGGCTGTGCTGCCATTCAGCAAGACCTGGACAGTCTGGAGAGATGGGCAGGAAGAAACTAAATGAGGTTTAACAAGTGCAAGTGTACACCCCTGCATCTGGGAAGGAACAACTGCATGTATCAGTACAGGCTGGGGGATGACCTGCTGGAGAGGAGCTCTGTGGAGAAGGACCTGGGGGTCCTGGTGGACGACAGGTTGACCATGAGCCAGCAGTGTGCCCTGGTGGCCAAGAAGTCCAATGGGATCCTAGCGTGCATAAAAAGGAACGTGGCCAGCAGGTCAAGGGAGGTGATCCTCCCCTTCTACTCTGCCCTGGTCAGACCTCATCTGGAGTACTGTATCCAGTTCTGGGCTCCCCAGTACGAAAAAGACAGGGGTCTCCTGGAAAGAGTCCAGTGGAGGGCCACAAAGATGATACAGGGTGTAGAGCATCTCCACTATGAGGAAAGGCTGAGCGACCTGGGTCTGTTCAGCCTTAAGAAGACTGTGAGGGGATCTGATCAATGTTTATAAATACCTGAGGTGTGGGAGACAAAGGGATATGGCCAACCTCTCTTCAGTGGTCTGTGGGGACAGGACAAGGGGCAATGGCCACAAAATGGAGCACAGGAAGTTCCGCAACAACATGAGAAAGAACTTCTTCACAGTGAGGGTGACGGAGCACTGAAACAGGCTGCCCAGGGAGGTTGTGGAGTCTCCTTCTCTGGAGATACTCAAGACCTGTCTGGACGCCTACCTGGGCAACCTGCTCTAGGGAACCTGCTTTGGCAAGGGGGTTGGACCCGATGATCTCTGGAAGTCCCTTCCAACCCTACAATTCTGTGATTCTGTGAATACATGATCTGGTAGGAAAAATGTTCTTGTGTATAATGGGATATGTAGGTTAAAAGTCTTCAGTGAGAAAATTGATGTGAGACTCTCCTATCTCAAGTCAGTATTTAAACTTACTAGTTTAAGTAAGTTTATCCACTAGTTTAAATACTAGTGGATACAGGATGAGCACAAATGCGAAGATGTAGCATCCATCCCTGCATTTGATGTTCCGTCTGATCTTGTACACTTACTCTGAGAGGGTCTGCTGACTCTTATCCTTCAACAGATATTGCTGGAGAATTGTCTAGGTGATTAATCACGTTAATGCTCTATCGAATACTGAGCCACCTGACCCTTATAAAAGTAAGACACTTGTGAGTGTCTACAAAAACAACATTTAGATCGTCTGAAGAGGATGGGCATTTCTCAGGATAGAAAAATGAGCAGAGATGTTCAGAAGTTCAGTTTCAATTTCAGATGCTTGAATTCTACCTAAATCTTGCTTAGGCACTCCAGTGAAGTGTTTAATGTTACAGAATTCAATTGGGTTGTTCTTGTGAATAAAGCAATGTACTGGGTCAGATCTTAACACATGTGCTGTTGTGGCTATACATTAGTTTTATAAATTTCCCACCCCTTAACTTTTGGAATTCTCCATGTAATCAGATGTTATCACTGGGAGCATATACTAATATCTCTCAAGTGCATGCATGATTTCTCAACAAGACTATCTCATGCACAAATTGGATGACTCAGTTCCTTCAGGGAGTAAATAAACAAAATCTCTCACACCTTAAATGGGAAGAAGATTAACAACCCTCAGTAAACTGAAAGAGAACAGACAAGCAGTCTATACCATTTAGCATAATGCAAAGAAATACTCTGCAGACTTAATGAATAAGTAAAGGGAGAGAGCTTAAACCTTGCAGAGAGGACAAGGAAGAAAAGTACAAAATGAAAATGTGAAACCATCATGTCAATTTGTCAAATCATTTTGGCTTTAAAATATTGAGGAAAAAATGTACAACTTACAGTTTATTAGAAGATTAGTTGTTCAATTCATGCCATTTGGATACCTCTCAAAGAACAGAAAAAAAGAAAAAATAAAATAAAATAAAATAAAATAAAATAAAATAAAAAACACAGATAATGCTACTTATGCCCTATTTATGTACTGGATTCTCCATTAAGAGGACATAACACGTATGTAAAGAATCTCCTCTCTGCATCACCCTGCAGTCAACTCTTACCTTCCAGGATCCTCTTATCAATACACTATAGGTAATAAACATCACCTTGCCTACTTGGTTTCACAAATGGCATCTAAACTCTTCACTCTAGCACTTCCTTTTCTATTTAAAAATGGCCAAAATCAAACATAAGTTTTCATTTAATTTTTACCTAAGAGACTACATTCTCGCATTCCAAAATGATGTCCCTCTCATGAATTTGCCTAATAAGATAAAATGAACTGGCATTAAAGCTATGCAAATAATCTACTGACTAGAGAATGTATGAGGTCTGTATAAGGAATATAGGGTCTTCCTAGCCTAATATATAGCCAAATATATTTAAGTAAGTTCCTCAACAGATAAAGTTTGTGTTAGCCACTCCTTAGCTCTAAGCATTTATCTTAAAGTGAGATTTCTCAAACTCTACAAATTAAGATTAATAGAACTGCTGTGAACAACGAAGTACTGTTGTTATAATCTAAGTAGAAGTGGGGCAAACATCTAAATACATCTGAGATCAAGAAATTACTTGAAGCTGTGAACTTAAATCGTGTGAATAATTAGGAAAAAAAAAAAAAAAAGACTAGGTTGCAACTTCTAATCATAGACTTCCAAGAGACTGTGCAGTTGAGTAAAATTATTCATGTGCATGCCTACTACTCAAATGTTAGTAAACTTCTACCACACATCCCATTTATTCATTGAAGAGTTTCTGATCTCACAGTAAAAGCACAGTGCATTTGAGATCAGTTTGTATCATATAGGCTGCATAATTCAGCCAATCTGAATTTATTTACTGACATGTTTGAAATATGTAAATAAAATGTCATAGAGCTATCAATTTTGCATTGTAGAAAATACAGCTAAATAACAAAACAGAAACTCCAACTCTCCTACAAGCCTTAATATTTAAAATGTACCTTCTGTAACTGCTTAAAATCTAGCAGTGCATTGTGTGATTAAGCTTTCTTGGTGCAATCACAGAAACAAAACCAAAACCAACCAAACAAAAACACACAGAAAAATTAACCATAATACAAAACAATTAAATTCTGTTATGTCCTGCTTACGTTCTGTGAACTTTTTAGAACAAATTTTGAATAGTGATACACAAACATACCCAGACTTAATATCTACTCAGCAAGATGAAAAAATCCCAGAGATTGTTCACTAGAAATCACAATTATTATCAATAATTAGAGAGAAGACTGTAAAATCTTACTCAGTTTTGCAATGACAGCATACTAATACCACTAGATTTCCAGTCATCATTACTTGAAAACCATACATATTCAAATAAATGGGACTGAAGAATTTTTGAGAAGTACACTGAAATTAGTTGGGATGGAGTATATTTTCCTCATGGCAGCCTCTCTGGTGTTGTGTTTCGATTTATGACTAAAACTCTGTTGCTTTCATGCCAGATTTTTACAACTGGGGAGCACTGCTTGGACAGCATCAAGGTTTCCTTTTTCTGCTGAGCTCTCTTGGGAGCTGGCTGGAGTGCACCAGAAGCTGGGAACACAGCTGGGGCAGCTGACCCAAACCTACCAAAAGGATATTCCATTACAAAACCACATTGTGCCCAACAATGACAGCTCAGAAAAATGTGGATGAACCAGAGACTTTTGTGGTTATGGCACTCATCTTGCCAAGTAACCATTAATGTGCTGAGGCTCTGCTTACCAGGAAGTGGTTGGACATCTGCCTGCTGATGGGAATTCATGAATGGATTCCTTATTTTGCTTTGCTTGAGCACATAGCTTTTCTTCACTTACTAAATTGTTATCATCTTGACCCACAAGTTTTCTCACTTTTGCTTTTCTGATTCTGTCCCCTGTCCTACTAGGGGGAAATGAGTGAATGCCTGTGTGCTGCTTGGCTGCAGGCCAGGTCAACCACCACAAGACACTATCAAAGAAAGACTCTACTTGACAAATCTGCGATGTAATACCTAATGAAATATGCCTATAAAGCAAACATGCCCGGAAGAAGAAGGACTATAAAGGAAGGGACTTTTCTGAATTTTATCAAAACCCAGTGTAACTGAAAGGTGGCTTCCTGAGTCCTCCTTTACTTGTATGTATTTTGGTATGATGTTAGCACAATAGCAGACACAACAATCTTAAAATAAGTGTCATTTATTTTTTCTTTTATATTTAGTCTTTAAAGTAGTTATTATGAATGATTTTATTGGACTGGTCTTTGCATATCAACAAAAAATCAGAAGAGGTGCTGAGGACATTATTGTAATGACACAGGGCACAATCCAGGAAGCTTGACACTGTCATAATTTACATTCCCATACATAGTGGAGATAGAGCAAAAATCCGAAAGTTCACATTCTGCAGGTGTGTGATTGCATACACCACCAGTGCTCAGATATGGTCTTTCTTATTTCTAATTTTATTGTTCCCATTTGTACCATCTCTGTGTGGCAACACTGTTTCCTAGCCTGAGTCCCTAGTCCAAGTTTGGACAATGTGCCCTGTGAGGTGCCAGAAAAGGGCAATGCAATTTAATCCTGCATCTGCAGAAACTATGTTGGCAGTACATTTTAATGAACACATTTACCTGGGGCTCTTTTTCTATCAAAAACAGATAGGCAGAATGATATTTAGTGAGTCTTTGCTTCAAAGATTGCTTTGTGTATGACTGACTGGAGGTTCTGGTCCTAAAAACATAAGCTCAGATTTGTGGGGCAGCATTTTCCTCTGGATGTGGAATGACCAAGAGTCGATACAAAACTTTCAGTTGAGGAGCAGAATCACAGAGGCCCTCTGCTCTAAGTTAATACCATGACTTCACCTTCCACTTATTTAGAAGTCCATGTGTGTTTTCAAGAGTGTCAGTCACTCCATGGAGCCTTGCAGCTCCAACTCTGAATTTTTAATTAGTAAGCAGTTTGCAATGAGTAAGTGCACCAATGATGATAGAATGCCTCAGATACAATCCTTCAAACTATCTCCTTTCAAATAGTAACAGTAGGACACACCAACAAAACCATCCCAGCCTTAGCCAGTTCATTGAATCTACAATTCTGAAGTACTGCTCAGCCCTGCTGTAACTACCTAAAACTCATGAACTACCATCTCATGTTATGCAAGCCTTAGAGGTCCACCAGTGTAGACATATAAGAATATCAACAGTTAATATTAATATTAATTCTGGCCTATGATCTGATGGAGAATAATGCCTTCATTACATCAGGGACAGAATCTTTATTAGTGTTTGGGTGCCTATATATCACAACTGGTGATGCTGGCTAACGGCAGGTTCAACATGAGTCAGCAAGTGTCCCCTGGCAGCCAAGAGGGCAAACCAATTTTGGGGTACATTAAACACAGCATAGCCAGCTGGTCAAAAAAGGTCAAAAAATGGTCAAAGCTCCCATAACATCCAGCATTGGTACAGCCTCACCTTGGATATTGTGTGCAGTTCTGGGCTCCACAATATAAAACGGGTGCAAATGTACTTGAATGTGTCCAAAGGAGGGGAACAAAACTAGTAAAAGGGCTGGACACATGTCCTGTGAGAAGAGGCTGAGGACACCTGGGTTGCCCCATCTGGAGAAAAGGAGCCTGAGAGGTGACCTCACAGCTCTCTGCAACTCCCTGAGGAGGGGAAGTGCAGAGGAGGTGCCGGCCTCTGCTCCTGTCACCGATGATGGGATGCATGGGAACAATACAACACTGTGCCAGGGCAGGGTCCAACTGGACGTTAGGGAAAATTCCTTTCCCATGAGGGTGGTCAAACACTGGAGCTGGCTTCCTGGAGAGGTGGTTGATGCCCTATGGCTGCCAGTGTTCAAGAGGCATTTGGATAATTCTCTCAGCAACATGTTTTAACTTCTGGTTAGTCCTGAAGTGGTCAGGCAGTTGGACTACACGATCTCTAAAGATCCCTTCCAACTGAACTATCCTATCCTATCCTATCCTATCCTATCCTATCCTATCCTATCCTATCCTATCCTATCCTATCCTATCCTATCCTATCCATTTTATTCACAACAGAAGCTGCATACCTCCATGCTGCTGGGTCTTGAGAATAGGCCCTGACAATGATGGAGCCCATTCCTGGTTTGGCTGCCCCTTAAGACACATAGGGGTAAGTCAAAAGTGCTTGACTTAGTGCAAAGCCTTATGTCCCTCTAAATCATAGGTGCTCTCTGCAAAGACTCAGGACAGCCTTTCCTTTAGACAGGAATAGTGAGGCCTAGTTTTTTTCAGCACTAACTCCCAAATTCTGCAAATGAATTTACTTTGTGTCCAGAAGGGGACTGTGAGGGTTGGAAGAAATGTGCTTAAGTGGTGGTGACTTCTACATGCAAAATTCTAAACTGTCTTTGACCTCTTTAACACCAAAACTAAAAAGGAACAAGTTGCCACATTTTCCCTCCCTGCACTTCCTTCGGATGATGATACTGATGCCACGGTCACGTTCTTCGATGCCTCCTAAGACTTGCCTGCTTCAACCATTCACTTTCTAATAGCTCTTGATCCACAAGCTCTTTTGGACAAGATTGGTTTCTCCAATGATGCTCTTTTTTGGTTATTCCTTCTATACTCATGTTTGGCTTTGAATGCTACATGTGCAACACTCAGGAAACGTCTTAGTTCTTGACTTGAACAACTTCCTTAGAAAAATATGTAATTCAGATGCTGCTTTGCACAGGTCAGAAGAAAGGTGGAGATTGAGATTATGTTGCTTGCTTGCTGTTCCACTAAGTAAAGGAAGGAGTCAGGGCTGAGGAATAGAAATGTGATGATGATGAGAAGTAGAGTGAAGTAGGTCATGGTTAGGGAAAGAGGTACTGAGTTTGCCATAACCTCATCAAGGAAACCTTTCCCTCCTCCTCTCCTGAATGAGATCATAGTCTGTCCATCTCCTCATTTCTCAGACCTCTATACCTAAGACAGAAATGGGTCTTTTTTTTCACAGCACAAAAAAAAGAATCCCAGTATATGCATGTACCTATATGCTTAGGGTTTGCTGTTTTGCTAGATAGTAGTTTTCCTAAACTACTTGGAGAATGCCACCAAAATTATTCCCTAGATTAAAAATAAATAAATAAATAATAATAATAATAAAGACAGGATAAATAACTAAATGCATAGGTTGACTTCAAATTTCTGTATTTTAATGATGTTTGCCAAATTTAGGTCGTGAATATATTTCTAAAAAGATAATTAGCAGTTGGAAGGGAGAGCAGATTGATGTGCATTACTTCCTATGCATGACAACATTTCCGTTGATTAAAGTTTTGAACAAAAAAAGGGGAGGAAAAGATGAAAACCTCTATAGATTGTCCAGAATCTAATTAAGACATACCAGTTCTCTCAGAAAGTTGCCTATCACCACTAGGCAGCATTTCAGCAACATGGTAAGTTTTTTTATTATTAATAAACTCAATAAAATTGTTGAAACAAACACACAAAGTATTTTTTTTCAGATAGTGATCTTAAATGCAGTCATCAGCTCTGATCAAAATCCTGCCAGATCCATCCACCTGTGTGCCAATTTTATGTGCATCTCCCAATACATTAAAATCTATTTTTTTAGTACATTTGTTTGCAGATGTCAGACTTTTTTTTTTTTTTTTTTTCCTCCTGGATAAACATCAATTGAAAGTGCAGTAAGCCCAATACATTTAACTGTAACATATTTAACCTGTTTACTTATAATGCATGAAACAGACCTGGGACACCAATGGCCCCAAATATAAACATATATTCAGAGGCCTAATATGTACACACATATGAGTGCACACACAGACAGATATTTAATAATCTCAGAACAGATTTAAAATTCCCTAAATTCTGGGTCTGTCAGATACAATCATACAAATCAATTTGAATATTTTTATATATTTTATACTTTTTTGTTCTTGTAGATTGACATTAAATTAATTTCTCTAATAACCCATTTAGGTATTCATGCATATAAAAATACACATATGTATGTATTGATTACCAGTGGGATTTTCAGAAAAACTTATGTTAGGAGTACTGACTCAGTGAGGTTTGTGTTCCTGAGTCACTCAAGCACATGGGAAAAATCCCAAATATATTCCACAATGAGATAAAGATGAAATGCATCAATGATTCTTCCAAATCAAACACCAGAACTTTAGTTTTATGATCTTGTCTGCCCTTCCCCCATTCCATCTGTGCAATAAATCACAGAGTAAACAGCATGGAAGACAGCTTATTTTAAGGATGAAGATCTAGTGAAGCCTTGTTTAGATTAAGAGACAGCAGTTTTAGGGAGAGTAAACCTGCCACACTTTATATTTAGATGTTATGCCACTGTTCTCACAGACCATCACTTTACACTATATTGCTTTCTTTAAATATATCCATCCTGATGTCCAACCTGACATCAAGCATTCTTTATCATGCTTCCTTTAACTACTGTAAAATTCCATGTCTCCTCAGAACTCCAAAGGTGATGATTTAATTTGTGCTCTTTGATTTTCTCCAGAGCTCACAAACATCCCCAGTTGTACTTCCCCCTAACACGGTCTCTCTGTGTACATCAGCTGCTGAATATCCATGCTCTTCAGTAGAGCTATCTTAGGTTTAGATTTCACCTTCCCCTTTAATTAGGATAGGAACTCCGGAGTCAGATATATGACTATGGGCTATTTCGTGGAAAAAACTGAGATAGCCTTAAAGCTGTGTTTTATTTTTCAAAAGATGTACCTATTAAAATAAGTATTGCTGTACCATATTTGACATTCCAAAAATACCCCTGCTATCAAAGCACAGGAAGAAACACACAAAATAGGCTACAAAAATTATTCCCAATATGGTCCAAAAGCAGAATCTCTGTTGAGAAAAGCCTACAGAATTTTGTTCTGATTTGCAAATGGATCCACACAAAGAGTTTTTTAATATGACCGAAAAGTAGGCCATCTTTCATACCACTCAAAATCGAAAGGCTATTTCTACATTTTGTGGCAAAGTTCAGAGACAACTGCTTTCTGTCACAGTTGAATATCTGGAAAGTAATTTCATAAGGTAAGATGATTCAATTTAAGGACCTGCTCTTTAGTGCCTAATTTTCTGTCTCTCCTCCATCTCTCTTCCTGTCCAGTCCCAACTATGCGCTCCTTCCAGCCTCCTTATGTATCACTCTGACAAGCACAAGAAGTAAGCACCATTAATTCAGTTAACAATCTATCAGATAAGTAATACAGCAAAACTGAAAAAGTATTTCACCAGGTTAGTGAACTGGAGTGCTTTTGGAAAGATCTGCGGAGCACTGGAGTCAGAACAAGGAAAGCATCAGGACTGTGCAGCTAAGCGAAAGCTTGTGGCAGAGCAGAAACTCCACTTTCATGTGTTAGTGAGTTGGAATAATTTTCTTTGCTTAGGAATAAAACATCTACTGTATTGTCTGGTGACACGATAATATGGCAAGCTGTTACACCTTTTAGAAAGGCCTCGCACAGGTTGTAGATGGCTTGCTTTTTTGCTCAAGCAACAAACAATGAAAATCAAGATTTCATTGCCCCATGGCACCATCCATGACAACACGAAGCCTTTCAATCTAAAGAATGTGTATTATTGATAACAATAGATAAGATTAAAGATATGTCCAAAGATGTATTATTAATTTAAGCTGGTATGATGATGGATAAGCTTTTAATGGGGTGGAGGCCACTCCAGACCCAGTAGTTTTCTTTGCACTGGATTTAAACTTTCCATCATTTCTTAATATGCAAAGATGGTAACAGCTATGGAATAGTATCTTTCAGAATTTGTTACTGCAGCTGACCACCAATAATCAGTGACTCAGTATAATAATATGTAGATGCTCATATGCCTGAAGTAGGAGGATATACTGGCTAAGCACATCTTTGATATGATGGAAGAAGTCAAAGGCAAAAGATCCAGTGACTCTGTAAAGTACCTATAATGAATTTTTGCAAGAGTTTGTGAGCTGGATTACTGACAATATGGAAATATGTATCCTTAAACCTGATAGCAACACACCACTTCTACATGTCTGTCTGCTCTTGGAATAATCGTTGCTAACAACACTGATTTTATTCAGATAGAGGATGTGACAAAACCCTAGTCTTCTTTTCCCCTGAAATGAGGAAGAGACTTCAGTCTGACCAAGTTTCATAATTTCTTTCCCCCTTGTATGGTGATATACAATCTCTGATAGTAATTAGAGACTGCATGCTTTCTTTTGTTGTGTGTAATGTCAGAAGGTTCTCCAGACTAGGAGCAGAGAATTACATGGAGAGAATAAGAAAAGGAAGTCAATTTCATTGCCCTTCGTCATCTGAACATGTTTGCCTGAAGCAAGGATAGCCCAGACAAAGTGGCAACAAGACATGATCTGAGCAATGATCCAAGTACGGGTGCTGAGAACAGGCTTCTAAGAGGGAAAGAATTGTCCTTAGAGGAGAAATACAATTTTCTGTGTATAGGATGAATGAGAAGGATGACCAGATGATAAAGCAATTGTTTCTAGAATGGGTGTTTTGCCCTTTGTTTGCAGGTTTCAGTACCCCATGTTGGTAACAGGAAGACACTCTTTCATCAGAGATTTGCAGTGCACTCATTCTGGGGAAGGAGCACAGCTCTCCTGTGCAGATACAGCACCCAGCAGACAGTGATGCAGGTAGAAGCTACATTGTTTTCTGAAGTTCTTTGAGAATCCCACAGAGACTGCTAGGATCACTAGAGCATAGCAACAGCAATTCCCATTGCTATAGAACTATTTCTGTTACATCTAAAGCAGCCTCAAAAGAAATCTAGGAGAAGGCAAATTGACTCTCATTCCACAATGAATTTTCATTTATCTCTGTACTGTAATGGAAATTTATGAATAATATCCTCTATTTCAGGCCAATTTAGAATAGTCAATTTCAGTTGTGCTGCTGGATCATTTGAAATGATCACCCGAAGCAGTGATGTTAAACCTTTATTCTCAACACTGAAGTACATGCTTCATTTTCTTTGGAAAGAGCTTATCCTTTGAGATTTGTTAACTTGTGACCAGTAGACAGCCCAGTACTTTGTGAGCCTTTTGGAAAGACAGGGAAGCAACCATACCATTACATGACCTGCACTGGTCACAGGAAAACTTATTCTATATTGTTACATGAATACTAAACATAAACTTGCTATGCCTTTGTGTTGCCCAGCACAACAGAGTTTGATCCAATCTGTGACTTTTTGTTGCTAATAAATAAATAATTAAATGAATGCATTTCTCTGATGCTAACCAGTTTGTCCTTTTATGCTCTCCACAATACTGGTTAGAAGCACCAGCTTCACCACCAGAAAATGATGAATGTGTGGAACAAATTCTTTCATTCTGTTATGTAACACATTCATTGCAGAATGAAATTGTGTTGCTCTATTAATAACTACTATTACAGGATACTGTGGAAACAGAGAACCATAAAAATCTATACAGTTTTTAGCTTATTTTAAGAAAATCCATTAAAAAATGTGTTTTCATAAGTAATACTAAACCTTTACATCTTGGCTTGAATCTTATTGCCTGACTTCAACAATTACAAATGGCTGCAACATGATTGGCTTAAATGAGTCTTGTTCAGTGTGTGGTCCCAGGCCCTGTTTCACTGATCACTGTTCATTGCTGCGTACAAAGACAAAGTTATTAGTCCACGAAGAGGCTTTTATATAGTATGTTCTGTGAACCTTTGAGAGCCAAGTTGAGAAGCCTCAGTTAAAATGAATAAATAAGTAATTCTTTTTATGGCACATGCTGTCTTCAAAGCATTGCTCCATCGACTCAATTAAGCAAACAAGGCTCTGTGTGCCCAAGCTGAGAGGCATTTATGTTATGAGATGACATATCACTCAAAAAAATCACATTATCTGATAATTTTGATGCCTTTGTTTGATTCAAGTCCTAGAAATTTTTCCTATAAATGAAGTAGGCTTTCACTAGCAAAGCCGGAGAAGAGAGATTAAAGGAGAAGGTACTTTGAAAAACATTCTTCTCCCTTCTTCCTCTGACCCTTCAATAATCCATTTCCATAGATGATCTATATAGAGTTTTATACAAAGTGAGGGATACAGTCTATTTTCTGCTATGTGTTCCAATCCTGTGGCAAGTGACATGCAGGTTTAACTTACTTCTGCATGAAAATGTATTAATTCAGGCTCTGCACCTGCATTTTTATTGAGGGTTTTTCATAGGTATAGGATGCTTAGCCAGTAGCAGCTCTGCTCCTACACAAGCCAGGTTGCTGAGATGGAAAGAAGTGGTGGGACTGGGAGTCAATCTTCTGTAAGGTCTTTTTCCTACAGTACCTACATTACCTATGAAATTCCCAGTCTCCCCACTCATAGAAGACAACATCACATCTATGAATCTTCCAGAAGAAAAGCTCCAGCTTTCTAACCTTTCATAACTTCCAAAAGAAGAAAACATGACTATTAGACTTACACTTTCTCAGAAGTACACAAATTGAAGGGGATTTTCTATTTTGTAATTATGTTGAATGGAATATATTCAATCTACTTCATCCAGATATATATTAAGAGTAGAATCTGAAGCACAGCTTGTTGCATAACTGGTTCTGTTGAGTCTTGTGGAAAGAAAATGAGGCTTATGTAAACACAAACCATTCAGAACAAGAGCACCCAAAAATGGAGGAAATTAAAATTTCAGTCATGTTACATGAGGCACAGATTGGTTCTCCAGGAGGAATTTTTTTTTTTAGATTGTCACCTGCCTTTGCTTGGTATTTTATATAGCATTGTCCCCTACTTTCAACCCTGGAATTTATTTATCTACAAGAGGTTGTACAAAGTATTGGTTTATTACTTCTGCATCCTGTAACTCTTAAACCTTCCTGTAATATTCTTTCTTCTATTTTTTCTTACTTCATATGTAGTTTTACCAGATTGGAATGCATTTGAACCAAGACAAATTAAGAAAATTATTCAGAGAAACATTTTGAAATACATCACATATAAATATTCTCCTCCTATCTTTCGATAACCGAAGTTGTTATTTCCAATTTATATCCAATTTATTCTGTGTAGACATCCAACTTAAACTTCCTGCAGTATAAAAATACCTGTAAGGTTCTGGCACTAATGTACCTTTGTAATTAATGAAGAGAAACAGACACTTTTAAACAGTTTCATCCAACTTACTTGAAACATCTCCTCCAGGAAGAAATGAATCGTGCCCTAAAATCACCAATTTCCCACCATTCAATTAGAAGAGTTTAAACAATATCTCATACATTGATATCTAGAGTGTCTCCAGTTGGCTAGCTGCATTGCAGCAGTGAATTTATTAGGACAACATTTACACCTTGCTTATCACCACATTGTAGTTTACCTTTACGCACTAAAAAATCTCTACTTTTACTTGCTGAAAACAAAGAAATAATTCTGCTTTATGTTAAATGGAATATGCCAAAACCATACACCAAGAACTCATTCAATTTTTTTTCCTTTGGACACTTTCAGAAACTAATGGTAATTCCTCAACAGCACATCGTTTTCCAGTCCATATAGCAAAGCAAAATGAGATGTAACATAGCATCATAAACTGCAAGCTTACCTGAGTGCTTGCAGATGTAAAGATGATTCACATCACTGCATTACAAATACATAGAAATCATATAAATTATGAATATGAAAGGATACATTCGTATTGCTCCTGTTCTCGTTCCAATTGCCAGAATTTTCTGAACTGGGTCAAAAGCTAAGGCAGTGGGTAGATAAGGAAAACCATGGCGAACCGTCTGAAACAGAACAAATAAAAAAAGTGAATGAAATGCAACCACAAATAATAAAATAAAAGCATGTATGTTTTATTGTACACGTACAGAAAGATAATCTATATTTTGCTTTATGTTGTATTATTTGCAATACATTTCCAGAACAGTATTAATTAAAATATATCATTATTTTGAATACAGAGGTGAATTTCACTCATGCCAATTTCTAGACATGCTCTTTATTTGGACATTTTATATGTTTTTACTGTAACAAAGTAGATTGCAAAGCATATGCCTATATACGACTGGTATATATTCCTTATATAGTATAGTGAAAGACAACCTCAGTATGCAAGGCAGCTGTAACTGTAGATTTAAAAAAGACGTGTAACATGCTTTTAAAACACTGCAACAAACAGCCTCAGCCTCACCAGAACAGCCACAGTGAACAGAAGTGGAACATGTCCAGGGGAAGAAATCCAATAAACCAATAAACTGAATTGAGTCTATGAGGCAAAAATCCTTAATATCAATTTTAAAGACAAAGACAACAGAGAAGATATTCTCAGAATGAACCACTGAACTACTCAACCTTTCTTAATCTTTATTTACAATACTATGCTTTTAATTCTCATTTTTCAGAGATACCTTGGGGAATAAATGAACTAAGTGTGATGCTATGCATCCTTGAGTTTGAAGACTGCCTGAAATAATATTTTAAGTTATCTTAACCTGGAAGTTATGATCGATATGACTTGCCTGATTGTTAGGAGGAAGAATCTCATGATGGAAAAGTCCAACGTAACAAAAAGACTAAAAATAACTTGACTAAACTATACAAATACAAATAGTACCAAACCAACCAAACAAATTTTAATAGATGTGATTGTTTACCTAAAATTGGGTAACACATATCACTTTTTCTTTTTTTTTTTTTTTTTAAATTTTATTTATTTATTTATTTATTAGTATATGGTTAGGATTGGAGAGGAAGTGCTTTGGACTGAATGGAATTTAATATTTTCAGATATTTTATCTTTCTTGAGATTATCTTTTTCATGAACCATATCAGCTGAAGCATTCAGCAGTCCCTATGGAACAACTTCTACAAAAGGGATTCCTTAATTGCAGACCTGTTGAGTAAAAGGCAGATGATGATTGCTACAGCTGTATCACTCCAACTCTGTTTTCTTTCATTCCAGATGGAAACACTTGAACTGATATTCACAAGTAGTTTGGGAACAACCAAATGTATGTTTTTCAGCAAATAAACACTTCCTTAAGAGAAACCTTACTCATCTCATATCTTAATTATTGCTGGTAAGGGACGTCTTTAAAAAAAACTAATTACTAGTTTCTAGACTGCAAAAATCTAAAAGCATATGCTAGCTCAGTAAGCTGTTGAATCATAACTCATTTTATGTTAATGTAGACACTTATCAAAGATCTCCACAACTCTGTATCTGGTTTATTTTGTGTTTTTGTACATGTGTGTGCGCATGTACGCGCGTGTGTATGTATGTGTGTTTAACCTTTTCATCTTCTCAAGGGGCAGAATTACTCAGAATACATAATTTCATATTTGACACATAAGCTGTGACTAGACTTACATACTGTAAAAATGCTTTTACCTCTCATGTCACAAAACCATCAGGGATTATGAATTGTATTTTCCACTGTGTCTAATGTTTGGCCTAACTGCATTATTAATTTTCTATTATATTTTAGATGTCTGTACTCTTGCAAATAAATGCTTCCCTAGCAGAAAACCAAAACCAAAACCAACAACAAAAAACCACCATATTCCACAAAGGATTTATTTTAATTATTACTATTTTTTAAAATCTTCTCTATAACAAAGTTTGAATTTCTAGCAATTCCAGTCAAAATAAGCCTTTCTGATGCTTAGCTCTCACTGGAGCTTAGAGTACTGCTTTTCAGATCTAAGAATGTAAAGATCAAAATTTGTAATTCTTGCTTATGCATTTACATCTTTTTTGTATTTTCAGTATTTCTGCATTCTACATACAGTCAGACTTTTCATTAAGAAATTTCATCTGGGCCCTGTTTTGAGGCAGATCTACTCTCTAAAGGCACAGCAATGTACATATTTTCAGAATCATACCTCAGTAAATATCCCTGAACTTGGGGATGGACTCAAAAGTGTTATTTCTATTTTGCAGCCATTTTTCAAATTTGACTATTTATACCTATTCCAACCTGGAAGTTCTTGTGAAAGCAAAATTCTTCTATTTGTAGTACAAAAATATTGCTGAAGTCTATTGATCCTCCAAGTAAATTACAATTTTCAAGTAAAATATTTATATTTATTACAACTCCAAATAAAGGACAAAAACAGTTTGGAAGGAGAGCCAAGCTATAATGTACACAGTTAAGATGGAAAAAGATGCCTTTACGCTTGAGATTTTGGCACAAATTAGAGCAGTCTCAGAGGCAATTCTAAAGATCAAGCCTAGAAGAACAGGCATGAGCTGTAGCACTTCAGGCTCCCTGCCTCTCGTCCTTATACTTAGTCCAACAACTCTTTTATTTCCAAAGACTGTAAGAAAAATTGACATGAGAAAATAGATTCTTCTGTTACATATTGACGGAACTCCTGTGAACTGTATGTGTAAGAATGAACAACAATTCTAGCACTATTTCTGGACTTCCTTACAGCACTTACTAATACAAATGAAGAAGAGGGGAAGGTTACAAAATTAACTTGATCCTAGGGTGACAAAAATGTTCCTACTTCATCTGAGCTGTGTCAGGTAGGAATAATACTGACCAAAACTAGCAATGGTGAATAGAAAATGCAAAAAAAGTAGTTGGTTTGTTGTTTCGTGTTTTTGGTTTTTTTTTTCAGTTTTTTTTTTTCCCCCTTTTTTCCTCCAAATTAAACTATCTCAATAGCAGACAAAAAAAGAAAAAGTAACCTAAAGTATCAGTCCATATTCTCATGAGCATAGGACCTTAACCATCCTTAACTATCCTAAAAAAGAAGGTGCCAGAATAAGGGAGAGAAAAAGCAGACAGCAGATGGAGCCAGGACTGCTTTTCTCCACATTATCCCGCTTTCTTTTATGTCTCCTTTTCTGGCATGCTGTCTCTAGAGGTAGTCTGCACTCCCTAGGACATGCAGTTTATATGCGATATTTGAAACTTTTTATTTCAAACAGAACAATTACAAATGCAGCTATGATTTTGGCATAAATCCTCATTTAGTTCTGTTATGCTATTTTAAATGTGATGAAAATCACTTCAAGCAAATACTCTTACAGTGAGTTGTACGTACATATCATTAAAGTAACCTTTATATAACCATTTTACCTAGATGAATACAAGAAATTGATTATTTGGACTTGCCAGTATCCTACCAATGAACATTTTAATATGCTGCACAGAATGTAACAACAGTCCCATTCTGTCTAAGATATCACAATGTTTTTCAGTAGCTGAAAAATGGAAGTCTCACCAGTAGTAATATATAGCATCCAGTGCAATTTTTCACATGGTGTGTAACTTGGATTCCATTTAGTTCTTACCATGGCACTAGGAGCCAAGGCATCTAAGCATGTTCACAGGTTGTTCTAACAATGAACTATTTTTTTATTTTCAGATAAAGATACCTGTAGATAGTTCTTTTGCTCTGTGTCTCTTTGCAAATAAAAGTAAGAAACAGACACATGGGAAAAGCTATCTGCAAAAAGAACTTGAGCTACCTACTGGGAAGGCTGATTTCTACCCCTTGCAAGATGGTAAAATAGACATAGAGCTATGATATGGTTTAGTGGAGGACTTGTTAGTGTTAGTTCAGAGATTGGACTAGGTGATCTTGGAGGTCTCTTCTAACCTAGATGATTCTGTGATTCTGTGATCATGGAGCACATGTATGAAGATGGTCTGCAGAAGGTAGCAGAGTTTCTACAATGGGAAGTCCTGGCTAACTAGTTTTCTGTAATTCCATGAAGCTGTCAGGATGCATGCAAATAAAAGGGATATGAATGGACATATCTGTTTTCTAAAAGCCTCCCAATAACATTCCACAGCAATGTTGTCACAGAAACAAAGTTGCCATGGGACTGGATAAAAGGCTTTTTTATGGACTGAAAGCTGGTTAAAGAACAGGAAACAAAGGATAGGGTTTAATGCATTTTTCCCATGAAGAATACTCAGAAGTAGAGGACTCCATGGACTGGCTCTTGGATCAATATTATTCATTATCTTTAATGATCTAGAAAAGGTACTCTACTAAGATCTTCAAGTTCATAGCTGATACTAAGCTCTTTCAGGTAGCCAAATTTAGTACTTACAGAAACCAGTTCCAGAAAGACCTTAGCAAACTGATTAAGTGGGCAAAAAGGTGGTAAGTTAGCTGCAGTGTGGATAGATATAAAGTACAGCATCTAGGAAAAAAATTACTAAGCTTACACAAAGCTGAATTTAGAGCTAACATTTAAAACTCAGGAAAGTGACTTTGTGGGTGTGGTTGGTATTCCTCTGAAGTCTTTGGTTTAATAGGCAGCAGCAACCCAAAACACTGAATAATGTTGAAGATCATCAGGAATATTATAGGGAATAACATGGAGGGCATCATTTTGCTGCTAGATAAAACCTTTGTGAGGCTTTATCTTGGGAATTTATCTTGGGATCAGAAGTACACACTTCTGGTCTTCACACCTGAAGAATCAGTGGTGTCAGAAGTGAAACAGGTAAGGCAGCTAAACGCTCAAGGTGATGGAGGCAAGCCTTATCAGGAGCAGCTCCAAATGCTGGTATTTCAGTTTGGAGAAGAGAAAGCTGTGGGAGGATATGACTGAGATTTACTGAATCAAGAGGGCGGATAAGCTGAAAGTGGACCTGTTATTCAGCAAATCCACAGAGCCACACAAAGCAAGCAAAAGATTAGTTTAAAACAGAAAAAGAAAATACTTCCTTACACAACAGGTAATGAACTCCTGAAATCACCACATGAGGTTGTGAAGGCTGATAATAATATCAGCTGGTTCAAAAAGGCATTATTTGGCCCCAGAATAGTAAATCCAAATGCATCTTCCAGACAATTACTTAAAATAAACAAACAAACAAACAAAACAAATAACTGAAATGAAAAACAAATCTTACAATCTTCACTGAAGTTGCTCTTTTCATTACAAAATAATCTGCAGAAACCTCAGAAATGTGATTTTCCGCTGCCATTTTCAGTTCTGCAAACTGGATGTTAAACACTATCAAATCAGAATGGTCCTATTCATGTAGGACTCATATAGATACAAGTAGTCAATTTAAGAGGAAAATAAGGCCTTCTAAATTTCAAAAAGTATTATACTCATGACCGTTTGCTGAAATATAGTTTACTACATCAAAAATGGAAAGTGAATATAATTCAGACAGAAAAATCTACAACTGAATGATATGACATAGATCCCCATACTACATTATTCCCAGTTCACAGCATAGGTGAGGTTGGAAGGGAATTCTGGAGACTGTTTAGTGTACCCCCCCCCCACCACCCCCCCTTTCAAAGCAGAATGGTTTGGTTTTAATCTTGTTTGCTCTATTTAAATGAATGTTCTGTGGCAAACCTCCTGACAACTGCACCATCTTGCCACATCTAGCACTGCAGTGACTTATAGCATAGAAAGGGTACCTATGGAATATAATCATCCCAAGGTAGGTATTATCCCTCTTTGGAGAAATCCTAATTTCAAGAGAAGACATTTGGTGCAAAATGATTTCATCTCTTCCCTGCTCGTTCTTTCTAAAAGGGCTCTCAAATTTAGAAATTGCAAGAAAAATATGCAAAAAGGAAGTAAAATGGAAAATGTAGTGAAGAAATTGCATCCCTTTTTCAGTAAATATGCTATAAGAGGCTTTCTACTCTTGCTAGTGAAACTATTGAGAAGATATAGGACATCAGCCCTTTATTGAAGAACCTTCTATCAGCTGTAGTGTATCATATATAAATGCCACAAACTTTAATAAAACTAAATTTGTCTTTGCCTTTAACGTAAACTAACTTAAAAAAATATCGACAGATTTCAAAGCTCAATTTGGCCTCCCTGCTTATGTGAGACTAGCAATTCATTACAAGCATTTACCACATTGCTTACTATTTATTATTAATTTGTAATTAATCCTCTCCTACCTTCTTGCTATGCAAGAATGCATATTGTATGTTGCATGTTGAATATAGAATTTAATCTGGAGATACTGGCCAGCATCTCATCTCATGTAAGGTGAAGATATATTCCGAATGGAACGTAGATATTTTGTGGCAGCTTTTTGCCCTCTCTCAGCAGTGAAATCCAGCAAATTCTGCACTTGACTATTCCCTCCTGTATTGGCCACAACAGTACCAAGGGCATAGCTCGCAGACACAAATGAATACACAATAGCCAAAGATCATAAGAATCAGATCTCCATTTACATAATCACAGTCTTCTTGCCTTTGCCTCACTCAGCGAGCAATTAAAAATATATGTAGGGAGAAACAATGAATGAACCAGGGTTCTTTGGACCTACTACAATTAACTTTTTATCCACAGCTACGATGGAATGGATCTGTAATAAAACTGATGCTGGGCAGGTGTAACTGAAAGCACACACACACCCTTAAAGGATACAATAGGTGGAATGGGTTGTGCAAGGTAGAGGTTCAGAGTTCACAATTTATTACTTTTTGTGATGTCCAGTGGATAATACAGAAACTTACTCACAGGAACTGTGGCAAAGAACATACACGGAACAGCATCCATCCATCCATCCATCCACCCTATGCTTTGTGTACTGTTTAAACCAATGTGATGGGTGACAGGAACAATATATAAGGAGACATTTCAAGAAAATAAGATGCAATAAAGACTAGATTGCCACACACACAAACATATATAATATGTCTACAATAGTTGAGGTAAGGGATGTGACTTCTAAGTATTTGACTTCACAACATTAGCATTCTTACATATAGGAGATGTTTTTATGAAATATAGGTAACAATGTTTAATTGCTTAGGTTCAAATTCTGGAGGAAGGCATGCTACCATATACACCTATATCTGCACAATATCCCACTAAATTCAATAGGGCTACTTCTGAGTACATGCATTCATTAACTCAAACCCCTAAATATTAAGGGTCATTTTTTTCCCAGTACTGAATACAGTATATATGACTGCAATGGAACCATAAAAGTGCACCTCTTCAGACTTTGACCCTAGCTACAGGCAACAGATTGTCTCTACTGTTTTTTACTATTCATGGTCTTTGCTGGTGAACTGTTAGAAATGGACACAGACATACAAAGATAACATCTTATTACATTTGAGCATGTTTACCAGCCATCTGTACCGAACAATATCACTTTCTCTTCTTTCCACAGATGCACATTACTTACACTTCTAATCACACAGTCCTCTAACTTCCTCCTATCGTGATTCTAACATACATTGTGACAAATTAATATATCCATATAAGCTGCTTTTATAAACAGAGTTTCTTAGTATAGCCAATAAACAAGTGCATTCACATAGCTTTGGGTACATTTGTTCACCTCTCTACTGCTTCCTTTTCTGTTTTTAAAGTGACAAAACTAACTTTCCACAATGAGAAGCATAACTGGAAGATTTTCACACAAACCTCAAAAAGTGATTTGGGCATATATCATTCACCAGGAAGAATCAGATGTCTTCAGAATAGGAGTCAGATATGAATGGAGAGTCATCTAAAATAACCAACTAAAAATGGGGTCTATCTTAAATTGAGTCCACCTGCACTGAGGACATTGCTTATATATCCAATGTTTTACAAGACAGCTTTACGATTAGAAAACTCCCTGAGATACAAGCAATCCAGACAGAATTTCTTCCACCCTCCTAGAAGAGTCACCTTTGCTTTTCCCACTACAGCAGTGAGAAACCTTCTCAGTTGTAGTTGTAGTCTCACTATATATAGTGTGTCTGGTTCCCTCTGTCAGGGGATAAGAGTTAAGGGGATAAAAATGATAGGACACAAAGGAGTGGCAACAAGAGAAAACCTGGGTATGGGGATTAACTTTGTGAGGAAAAACCCAAATCCCAGGTATAAACTCAGTACAGTTACCACAGGATGAGAGACAGCATCACCACACCCGACTGTAGGGGGACCGACCTGTGGTTTGTGAATGTGAAAGCTTTGTGTGCCTTGGTACATCCCATAGGTTTTGATCATTTACAAGGTATCTGAGGATTCCCATCACCAGGTCAAGGAAGGAAAACAAGAAGTTCTGTCATGACAGTCAAATGCCTGTGAAAAATTGACCCCTGAACACAGAGATTTTCAAGTTGCCCTTAAATACTTTCACTGAGGAGAGACATTCTCTCTTTCTTTTGAGGAAAAGTGTATGTTGAACTTCAATTCTTTATCCAAGTGTTCCACGTTTCATATTGAGGAATCCTTGTATAAAAAACAACGCTTGAAATGACACACCAAATTACAGTAAAAGAATATTTCTAAAAATGCTAAGTCAACCTTAGAATGCAGAAAAATAGAACATCCACAAACTAAAATAATCTCTGCAACATGATTTTTCCCCCTCTTACAGGGATTAATTAAATTATATTTTTCTGCTATAGAACTTTTGCCATACTCCATGCATAGTACAGTCTGGGCTGTCCCATGGACAAACCGACGTTATACAATAAGAGATATGATTTAAGCTTTCTACGCATGGCCATTAATGTTTCCATTTTTTCAATGACGAATTTGTGGTTATGGAGATTTATGAAATTCAGACATTTTAGGTACAATTCAGAGGTCCAGTCTGAAGCCAGAATTTCATCTACAGTCATTTGAGACATGGAAGAAATTCAGAGCCATTCTGACTATATAATGTGGACATATAAATTGTCAGTGTGAATAACTAGCCTAAAAGCAAGTCTGTAGATATGCAGGATACTTGCAACAGAATGTGAAAACAATGAGAGGCATAGCTGGAAGACCTAAGTGGTATAAAGCTATATGCTAAAAATACGGACTTAAAGCAGGTCAAGCTGGACACTCAAAAGAGTGGAGACTAGACAATCTGGCATTGTGGATCTTCTGTGTCTCAATTCCTAATCTTTACCGCAGAAATAATGATACCTCCATCTCAAAGAAATACTGTGAAGATCAATTCATTAATGTTTATAATGCTTTCAAAACTACTGTGATGAGCACTTCTGCTGAGAAAGCCCATGGGTAACTTAATATATGGGTATGCTCTGAGTTCTAAGAATGCAAAGAAACATTGAAGTGCTTTCTATTCAGCAAACACTCTGTTCGACTAAATAAGACCTACAGAAGAAATGTGGGATCATGTAATTAAAAGCTGTGTTTGCAAGCAAACATAAGAAAATTGGAATTTTAAAGTGGTTTGTTTTGTGACCTTAAAATTCTTTAAACAGTTTTGAAGTTGTAATTGCATGTGTTGGTCCTGAAAGGTCCGAATTAATACGATTAGAATTCATATTTGATTAACAGTCAGATATAGTAATTCAAGCAGATAGGTATTTTACTTGAATGAAACAAAACAAGAGTGTCCAGTTGTACTACTACATGTAGCTTATAGCTTCAAGTTTCTTTAAAAAAGAAGCTTTTAATGTGCTATGCTCTTTATCCCTGATGAACCCTATTTGAAATTAATACAAACATTTAAAAAGAAAAATACATGACGCTCATCACACATCATAAATACTACTGTAATCTGATTACAGTAAGTGTCATTTATGAATCTGTAGTTTTGGATATGAGTAAGGTTTAATACTTAATTTAAAATGGGTTTTCTCTGAAATGTAAATCTTCACACAAATTTCTTTTTGGCCCTGAGTGACCTTTCTAATGATGCAACACAGAAAACAAAACAAAACAAAACAAAACAAAACAAAAAACAACAACAACAACAAAACTCAAGCTAACTAAAGCATTATGGGTAGCTTATAGCAAAGATTTTATTATTATTATTATTATTATTCATAACCAAACATAGAATTCAGCGCTACTGCACAATTGTTCTTAAACTGCCATTTGGAAACCCATCCAAATGAATTTTATTACCACTGAAATGCATCTTCATGTTGCGCATATTTTAAAGTAGCTATTTGACTGCTATCACAGGGGCTAAACTTTCATCTTCATAGGTTATCAAAATAAAGTATTACTGTCTCTGAAACCTGGGGACTAAAATTTAAGACCACCTCATAGGAAATCCAGATAATTAAGGTATGTAAATTGGCACTATAAACTGAAGTACCTAAATCAAAATGTTTTTACATAATGCCACTCCATGAAAGAGGAGTTCAGCCAAAAACAGAACAGCTTCTATTATAGCCACGATCCCAAAGGAGAGAAATGCTAGCAGTAAACATAAAAGGGGAAGTTGTCTTTGAAATGTGCCTGCTGATTGGATGCATCTTGAGGGCCTGTTTTGTTAAAGATAAGTTGGGATAGAAAGCCACAATTGTAATCAGCCAAGGCTGCCATTCAAGTTTCAACAATATTCTAAAACTCTTCTGTCCTCTGTGGTTTTTTGCATAAAGATTGGGTGATGTGCATATTGAAACTATGACTGTGCTATCAATATGAATAACACATCAAAATTCAAAGGGATATTTATTACATAGCAAGACTACCCACTTTTGGGGAGAAGACAATTTGCATGCTTTAGGGTTTAAAGGTAGCCACAAAAACATCAGAGTCTGTGGAATAATTCAGTGAGAAGTTTACTTCAGGGGTTCTTAAATCTTTTATAGGCTATCTGGCTGCTGCATACAGTTAGAGAAAACATACTGGCCTAGACTAACTGTAGGTCTAATAAAGTGTAACTGTTACTATGCTCCTAACAGTAGCCTTGACTTCAAACATTCTTTTCATAAAGTTATTAACATCTTGCACTACAAATTCAACCCTACAATTGTTCTTCAAGAAGAGCTCAAGCAGCTCACTATGGGAGATTTATTTTCACAGAAAATATACACTATATTTTGAAAAAAATCTACATCTTCATTTTTATTCAGTTTTCCCCAAACTGCATGTCTTGGTTTTAGCTAGGAGAGAGTTAATTTTCCTCCCAGTAGCTGGTAGAGTGTTATGTTTTGGATTTAGGATGAGACTAATGTTGATAACACACTGATGTTTTACTTGTTGCAGAGCAGTGCTTACACTAAGCCAAGGACTTTTCAGCTTCTCTCTCTGTCCTGCCAGCGGGCAGGCTGGGGGTGCAGCAAGAGCTGGGAGGGGACAGACCCAGGACACTGCAGTATCCCCTAACAATCTCCCTTCTGCAAAAGTAAGAAAACCAGCATTTTCTCCATTTAAGTTATTTCTGCTCAAAGTTATAATCAAATGATTTACAACATCCTAAATGTTATCTTCCCAATTCCTATAATAATATGAGATCTCTACACACTGCTGTATTTTAATTTCTACACACTATGACCAAACACAGGCTGGCCCAGAAAATCCTTAATAAAAGAGGAAACTAGGTCTACCCCCATTATGATTATTACAAACTTTACTAACGTATTCTACTGGACATGATGCTCCTATGTCACACATTCAATTCAATTAATTTGAACAATAATCAATATTTTGAGGATATCCGTGTGGATACCCCAATCCCAACAGCAGCCCTAGATATAAAATGGCATATACTTCAGCTTCCAGTTGTCACAAAAAAACAGTTCTGACAAAATTTCACCTTCTGTGAATACTTTAAAAAGGATGACACCGGTTCATTAATACAGCTACCAACACATAAATTTATGATGCTTAAAAAAGGCTGCAGTAATTTCATACGTAATAGTTGCAAGAATATTTAATTTATAGTCTTTCAATACAGAAGACTACATTAATGATTCAAATATAAATGGCCAAAGTAACTCATTGTGAACATCTCGCTATAAAATGAAATATTCAGTATACTTCTATTAAGTTCTAATTTTATCCTGAAAAGACACCATGGTAATAAGCATACCAAAAATGTCAAAAATTAGACACATCTTTCAGATGTGTTGCTAATAATACCAGGTATGTTTCCAATAAAACTTGCTGTTTCCCACTAGAGGAACGGATCTGTATGTTTAGTCAAGAAGACCTCTCGCAAACTTGAAAAAAAAAAAAAAAAAAGGCAATTTATTTAAGTAAAGAATGGAGGGTAAGGCCCTCTAATTCTTATGTATGAGTCAGCTTTTATGTTTCATATCTAAATGAAGATTTAATAATCAGCAAATAAGAAAAAATTGGTTTGGGGTGTTACTCAGACTATGAGCCTATCTGACATGATCTTGCAAATCATAACAAGCCAAAGCTGCTGTTAGCTTTACTTAGTTCTGTGTGCAGCAGATCACAGACGGTGGATCCTTAAATTGCAGCCTGAACTACTTACGTAACTTGACATGAAAAAAAAAAACACAACACAGAAGTTCTATGAATAAAGCTTGGGGAAGGCAAAGCTTTGTTTGTACATATTTTTATTTTAATTCAAATTGACTGGGGTACAAATTATGGCTCAGATTCTCCACCCCGCACCTGCGTAGAGTCCCACTGCCTTTGGTCCACTTGCGTAGTGCATAATGCAGGACTGGGGCCTGTGGGCTTTTGTTGGTTCACTCAGAGCTGCTTGTAATGGCACGAAACAGCAATATAGCTCATTAAGTAGAGCCTGTTGAATAAGCACAATGCAGTATGTTATGAACACATAATCATGGAATATCTGGGGAAGTTTGCTTTTAGTACACTTCTGTGCCTTGAAAAAAGGAAGCCAGTGTTTTGTATACCATAGAGTGGACTTCTGCAGTACCGTGCATTCATAAGCAAGTGCTGCTGCAGCCAAAAGCTCTCCTGTCCAAATATTTACTTTGTGAAGAACATTTCAACCAGACGGCTGAGTCTTCTAATTGAAAAAGAAAGTCATGTATTGCCTCCTTAAACCTTCTAAAAATAATGTGTTCCTATACACCTATGTTTCCAAGTAGGTCTGTCGGAACCTAACACAACTGTTTTCAAGTAATATCAAGCCAAAGATGGGAAATACAGAGATAAGGCAGAGAATTAACTGCTTTTGTTTCTGAATCATATGTTGTCTATTTTGGCAGATATACCACACAACATAAAAATATATCATACAAAATACAGATCTTTGGCACTATGAAATGAAGAACTGTGTTCACTGTACCATTACTCAGAATTCTTAAAATGACAGACCCTCTAAAGATACCTTAATGTATCTTGATTATTTGCATTATCTTTTTACTGAAGTGACAAAAATGGGAAATCACTATTCTGAAATTCATAAAATGCTGTATTACTGTGTACATAAACAAATGGAGTCAAATTCAACCCTGGTGCAGACAGATCACTGGGACAGTTAAACTACAGATTCATTGGACTCAAAAGGCCTGAACCTGCAGGGTTCAGGGTGGCAAAGAACCACAAACCTCTAAAAATTAGAAGGTTGTGTAACCTCTTCTAAAGGTCTCTGACTCTTTAAGTCATGGGGGCTTACCCTTTGTCACCTGAACCCTCCAAGAGTTTTGACACTAGCTATATTTGAAAACAGAACTGAGTTAAAATTGTGACATCTGTGATTATGAAAGCTGAGTTTCACTGGGACAGATCTGCACACAGTTTTACTGGCTTCTCTTGCTTGTGTATATTTCTTCCTTCTTCCCCAAACACAAAAAGAAATGAGAATGTGCTGGAGTTGACTATAACCCAGATTTCAAATCAGTTGGCATCTGACTAATGAAAGGAAAGTCTGCTTAATAGGTGAAGTTCATTTACTTATAATGATGTAAATTGCATTAGTTAAAAATTCTGCTTTTGAAGCCAACAGAACTTCTAGCAAAGTCAACAGAATTAATGTCAAAGTTAAAGATAACAGCGTAGGGCTGGAGAATAAAAATACAACCTCTCTTTTTTGATCTTCATTACAAAAGTGTGATTTAGTATTCCAGGGTTAGTCAAAAACACCAAGTAGCTTGTACTGTTTTTACTTGTGCACTTAATAATTATGTTGAAAGCTTTGTTGCACAAAGCAGAGAAACATAAAAACCACAGAGGTATCTTATGCTTGCCATTCAAAATTTCCACTGAAGAACCTAACCAATATGTAAAAGCCAATGCTAAACAAATTTGGAAACTTTTAATATTTATGCTGTTCCACTAAGTTTACTGTCATACAATCACAGTCTTCAGAACCGATGCAAAAAAAAAACCATCCTAAATCTACATCCAATCTCTCACAAATAATTAATATGCTATGTTCAGCAATAACTGCACTGTCGTTTTATTTCTTGCTTGTGCCTTTTTCTTTAAAAAAAAAAATGAGAGAAGAGAGGAGGGGGGTAGATACACACTATTTTGAATTTCTGATGACTTGCAAACATTATTTGTACTAGCACCAATTGATTTGCTTTTCTGTCCACAGTCTTGCTACTAGTTTGGAGCCCAAGTGTGAACTCTGGATTAGCCCCTGAATGCTGAAATCAAGGTTTTATGAATTTACTGGCTACCCCAACTCTGCAGCAGTAAGAAAACAAAACAAAACAAAACCACAAACAAACAGAGCACGAGAGCTGTCTTCTCATTTCCAAAGTCCTTATACAACCACTGCAGTTCTCGAGTAAAACGGCTTATTGGCATCACATTGCTGCCCCCCTCAAAAAAAACACGCACGCAGAGTAGCTTTTATTATTGCCGTAGTAAAAATGAATAAAGACCATGGCCCTTACCTTACAGATTTGAAAATAATCTGAAGTTAGCGTCTCCTGGACCTCATCTCTGGGAGTCCCCGCAGCCCCTGCAGTCCCTGCCGGGTGCACGGAGCCGCCGCCAGCCCCGCTTCCACCGCCACCGCCGCCGCTTCCACCGGGCGAGGAGGCGGTCAGACCATCCAAAACTTTGCGGAAATTAAATTTCTTCATTTCGGAATAGATCTGTTAGGAAGATTTGCAGGGGGTGTGGGGAGAAAGGCTGCGCCGTAACACGTTCGGCTACATGTAGCGCGGCAGGAAAAGTCTGTAGCGGTCCTCTGAGTGAGGCAGCACTTTAGTGACAACCCGGTATTAGGTATAATTGACTGAAAAATAGGAAGGCTTCATTCTGTCGGACGTACAAGCTGCTTGGGCAGGTCCCTTCAGAAATAATAACAATTAATAATAATAAAATCCTCAAGCAGCAGAGCTAAGGTTGATGCTCAGAGACGGAGGAGCGATGGAGCAACTGCCACCCGGCTTGCTCCCCAAGCCCCCATCTAGTTAAAAACGGGAAGCGAAGGCGAAATTCGAAAAAATAAAAATAAAAATTCACAAAAAATTCAGCCTGCCTCTGCCGGAGCAGGCTCCATCCCTCTCCCTCTTCCCGCGGCCGAAGGTTTGTTTGCCCTGCGGGGCTGGGCTATTCAGCGCCACAGGAGCCGGCTTCCACGGTTCTTCCCCCCCTTCGCCCCGCCACCGCCCTCCTGCGGCAGCCGCCGGCCCTCAGGCGACCGCCGCTAACGGCCGCTGCTAACGGCCGCCGCTAACGGCCGCGGCGCGAGCGCGGGGCGGGAGCGGGAGCACGAGCCCCGGGCGGCGGCGGGCGGCGGGCACGGCCCCGCTGCTAACGGCCGCTCTCCGAGGTGCTGAAAGCCCCGCCCCCAGCCCGGGCAGGGCGGGGCGAAGCCTGGGTGATTGACGGCGAGAGGACGGTGATTGACAGCTCCCAGCGCCACGCTGGGGAGGGGCGGGGTGTTCTCATTGGCTCGCCGGTCGGTCGGCTGGGAGAACGGGCCAATGGGCGCAGCCCTAGGAGAGATGAGCACGCGCTCCCGCCAATGGGAAAAGCCGCGCAGCCGATTTCCCTCCCCCTTCGCCTTCCCCTCACGGCGCACCGCCCCAATGCGGTGTGAGCGGCGGTTGTTGGCCGTTGGCCGTTGGCCCTGTGGCAGCCTCGGGCGGGCCAGGCAGGGGCCGCTCTGAGGGAACGGAGCCCCGCGGCGGCGGCGTGGAGCTGCTGCCTCGCCCCGGGCAGCGAGCCCTGGGGAGTGCCGTGAGGGACAGCCCACGCCGGGGGGACGTGACCACCCTGATCCCCATCTCCTCACAGGACTGGAGGTGGTTGCTCAGCGCCCCGTACCACACACACCACCCCTTAACACCCTTTTTTCTGCCCCCCTGTGCTGTGTGGAACATGGAGCAGACACAAAATGCGACAGAAAAGAACGGTCTTCTGTTGCCACCAGTAACGGCCGCTGTGATGCCGTCACAACCAGAGGAACACCGTGGTGAAACAAGGCACCTTCACCATTTGGTCATCCAAGGCCTGCCCCGAGCGCGTGCAGGCGCCGTAGGGTGGCACCTCCAACGTGGGATGTGGCTAGAGAAACATTACACTGTACACGAGACTCTATAAAAAGTTTATTCAGGTCAGAAACAGGCAAGGTAGCTATTAACAGTGACTCATGACGTGGCGCTGTCAACGTGGTTGGAAGCTCAGAACTGACTAAAACAGTGCAAGGAACAAACTTACCCTCTGTGGTACTAAATATGTAGCATCTCTTTTTGTATAATAAAACCACAGAAGTGATTCACATTGGTCACATTTTGCAGCTTCTTCAGGCGTGCTTTATATCATTTTTCGTACTCATTATAATGCCTAATTTTATTTTTTTTTTGGTAAATCCTACACTTCTGTGAAACAAGGTAATGTTTATTTCAGCTTCATACATTGAGCTCCATGTGTGTTTTTCAGCTCATCTGTTTGTGTTCCAAAAGATTTTAGTACTCCCGGTCTGAACAATAAAAAGATTCCAGTGAAGTTCAAGGAATAAAGCTTGACTCACGTCCTGTTGAAAAATAAAGGATACATTGCTGATGAAACTGGAAAGGTTTCTGTAGCCAGAAAAAGGAACAGGATTTGTTATGGGAAACAAGACATGTAAGGACTATGGCTAGGAGACAGAATGAAAAAGAGGATGGCACTGAGTAAGCAAATCTGTAAAGATGTAAGTGAAGAGTTTTGGAGAATAAGGAAAAGTCGAAACTCAGCTGAGGCTATTTGAAGAATGCCATGTCCTAATGCCACGTCCTACTGATTTGTGCTCACTACAGGCAAAGCATGTGAGGAAAAAAATAAAAAAAATGATAAGAACATGAATTGTAAATGTGAAAGGGAAAGATAAGGTTAAAAATGAGATAACTAGGATGAAGAAAATGTCATGGACAGACTTGCAAAAAAGAGAATAGACCGAGAGTCGGGGATGCTAGAGGGAGAAAAGCGGATAAGAATTAGTTCTAAGTGAAGAAAAGTGAAGACTGAAATTAGAAGAATGATAAAATGCCTTTGGAAATAGAATAGGATATGTACATTTTTGGAATATCAACATCTGCCTTTCAGTTTATCAGTACTAAGATCTGGATATTGATGATTATGTATCACCTCAGAGTGTCCAAAAGGGTTCGTAACCTCACGCTGCTGATTTGCAGTTGAAAAAATAGAAAAGAAGAAAAATGTAGAAAAACAAACAAACAAACAAAAAACAAACAAACAAACAAACAAAAAAACGATACTGCCATAGCATAACATTGTGCAGGTCTGTTTTAAAACACTAGGTAATATACTTCACTTCAGTTGTGCATATAAGGCATGTAAGGTATCTTTTAAAAACTTTGCTCTAAGCTGAGTGCAAATCCAGACACTTCTGAGGCTGGGCAGTTTTGACACCAAGAGTATTAGTAATAGGTTTGTAAAATGGTGAAAATATGGAGAGATTTTAGATATTAAATAGACATATAACAAATGAAATAAGATATCCCAGTGCTCTGTAGGATGTGTCTATCTGAATCTATTTTAGATAATACAGGGAGAGAGTCTATTCTTCAGTGTTTTCTTCTGGATAATTTCTTTTATCAGTCATCTCATTCTGCAAGGTCAAAGAGAAACCAAGTGTTAGAACTGTAACAGTTTGCTAGCAAGGTTTTGCTGAGGAATACAGCATCTTTATCAGTCTATGTTATTAAAATTATTATGAACTCTTAGTTTTCATTTCTGCTTAGGTAACCCCATGACTACATGCAGTGACATTAATACGATTGCTAGGAACCAAACCTAGCAAAGGAGACTAATATTAATTCAGCTTTATCTGATCTTAGCTTGATTTAAGAGCTGACAAAGAAAATGGAGAATCAGGCATGATTTGCTGAGATCGGCTGGCCAGAATGTGATAGTAGCAGAGTTTGTGTACGTTTTGGAAAGGACTGACCTTTAGTGTTTTGGCTGAAGTTATCTTTGCGGTATTTTTGCTTTCCTTTTTTTTTTTTTTTTTTTTTTTAATAAATTAGAAAATTCTGTTTCAGCCAATGGGGTAGAACTTCCTGAGTTTGTTAAGAGCAAATACATTTCAAATATATTTTAATCTCTGTTTTTTTGTTGTTGTTGTTTTGTTGTTGTTGTTGTTTTGTTTTGTTTTGTTTTTTAATTTATTTTTGGTAATTTAAATAAAAACACAGTGCAGAGGTGGGCAATAAGGCTCCTTTGCCTTTTAAAGATCCTCCATAGGTGGTTTCTAGTTTCAGTTTGCATTTTTTAATGATTTCTACTGCTCCTTTTTTAATGCATTAATTAGTAATTAAAATCTATGAGCCATCAGAGGTACCTTTGTTTTCCCACCAGCAGCTGACTAGACCACAGCCTTGCAGCTATACCCTACAAGAGAACCTTCATGCTTCTGCATAAATGAAGAGAAGGGATCAAGTCAAGTACCAGAAACCCATTTATGCCAGTGCAGGCAAAACGGTGACTTTCCATAACTGCCCGTTCCTCTTTAGAATTTGGGACAATTGCCAATATCACCCATGTTTCTGTGTAATTCCAGACACTAGAGGAGAACATTGAATGGCAGCAAGCACAGTGTTCCTGCCTGCAGAACCCCACTAAAAATATCCTCAGTCAGCACTGAGTATCTGGTTAGAACAGCTTGCTGAACTCTATCAATTAGCTAGATCTTAATCTATTTAATGTGTTTTATTAAGGCTATATAATGCTAATGTTTTAATCAAAATGTCAAGCAGTACTAAATCAAATTCATTAGGAAAGTCCAAGTATATCACATCTGTGTGGTTACCTTGATCAAACAAACCTGTAATCTCATCAGAAAGTGAAGTCAGGCCTGCTTGTCAAGATTTGTTTCCATAAAGCCATGTGGACTTGCTTTCATTATATTCCTACCCTTTAACTCCTTTTTGATTGAATCACACATAGCGCGACTGTTTTCATTCGCATAACGTCACAGCTTTGTCTGGGATTACTGAAGATGCTGTACTTGGGTCTATTATTACCCATGTCATTCCATAGTCTTGGCACAACTCGAGGTTTCCTTTGGCCCTTCAAATTTGTAGCTGCATAGGAAGTTCCTAAAAATTAGCATTAGAAGGCTGGAAATCTACAATGTTAGGACCTTTGGATGTTTAGGGACAATAGATACTGCTACTTGAAAAACAGTAGTTGCCATTTCGTAAGTGTCAATGTCTAGGAAAATTGTTCATCTTCCTCAGGTAATATTAATACATTATACCCCCAACCCCTTTTTTTTATTTTTTTCCCCACAAGTACAGGATATAAGTGTTTATCATAAAGATTAGATCTCAGACTCAGAGACCAGTGTTCTTAATGAAGAAGCTGTGAGAAGATGAGATGTGTGTCTACACAATGGAGGATATCACTGTGTAACAAGAACTCCATTTGGTGCACTGGGCCAAGTGCAGGTGTAAATCAGTCTGTGGATGCAGTTATGCGTTTCTGCTTGAGCTGATCCTTTCTCACTGCTGTTGAAAGGGGAGGTTCTGCATCCACTCGAACCCTTGGTGTTTTTTACCCGTTCAGCAATAAATTAATTTGATAGGGAAGTCAATAATTTTATTTGGGGTTGATGAGCTGGATTAGCTCTGCACAGGGTTGGAGAAGCACCAAAGCTGGTTCAAATGAAGGCAGAGCTACGGGCCTGTGCAGAAAGGTGGGGATATTCTCCCTATGGTCAAACCCAGTTCAGCTCAGGTACAGAATATAACATCGTCATCATTGTGGCCTGTTGAGTTATATTCCAGGTGTATTCCCTACCCAGGAAGGGCTGCATATCTCCATGATGAATTATCACAAGCTATCTAAATAGCAGGCCTACAATTCTGAGTAGTTGTTACGTACTGTCCTATTGCAGTAGAGTAATGTATTTCTTGCAGAGGGTTCTCCAGGATTAAAAAGTGGGACTTGATGGAGACTTGGTTGCTCTGGATGCAAAGGTCCTTTCCTAACAGACTGTGGAGTACAGGCTGTAACAGAAGCCACAGAAAAGATGAAAGTCCCGGTGATTATTTGCACCACAGTTATTTGCTGTATCTTTGCTATACAAAGACATCAAACACTGGTGAGTCTAATCAATATAGCTTCATTTCTAATCGTGACAATGTGGGGCCTTGCCTGGGGCACAAAATCTGCCTAAAAGGATGGGTAAATACAAGGGTAGGTGGTATATGCCACATCCCATGTGGACACAGACTACTGTTTTAGCATAAGGGTGTACAACTGTGCTACCACTGTGCTGATCTTCTGATGGCAGCGCAGGGATGCTTTGATTCTCCTTTACTGGTTAATCACTAATGATGGTCGAGGTTACAGAAATTTCTTCTTTGATCTGTGCATATCTGTGGTAAAACTGAGGAGGCTTGGTCTCATAACGAGATTCTGTTTTTCAGCCTGAGACCCCAGGTCTGAAGTCTTGTTGTTTAGTAGCTAAACTGTTCCTATACAGGACTGTGTATCCCTTTCTGTCCTCTTAGTTTAGCCTCAGATTTATTAGCCTTTATCAGTTCTCAGGCTAACGTTTTGGTATTCCCTCTGCAGCCAGCTTGCTTTGTACACCGTGCAGTTTTCTAGTCCTTCTTATACCCTTTTCTTAATGCTTCGTTGTACAGATCAGTAGCTGTCACATAGCTTAGCTATGTCTTTCCCCTCTTGCCCCATCAGTAATGACTACCCAAAACTGTCTGTCTTTCCCAGGCCCTGCTGTGAGCCAGGCTATTTGGACTTCTAATGGCCCGGGTTTGCAATCCAGCCTGTGTACCTGATGAGGGTTGAAGCTGTTGGACTTCCAATGTATCGAAAGGTGCAATGGTTCATTAAAATATTTTTAGTAACTGGCACAGACTGTCAGAAAGCAAAGTTGGTATCTTCCTACCCTAAGGGTTTAATTTCTGCCAAACGTGTCTGACTTGTGATCAGTATGTACCTTTTCTGAAATTTTTGCAAAATATTTTCATTGATGCTTTTTCCCTTCTGAACATTCTCATCTTCCTTAGTAGCTGCAAAACAGCAGCAACTGATGCCTTTTCAAAGTCAGTTGTTATTAGTTCTCAGAACAGATTTCAAAAAAAAAAAAAAAAAAAAAAAAAAGAGCTACCAAAAATATGAAATAGAAAGACAGGCTGGGGTCCTTGACAATGCCTAACAAGCCAGGTAATATGTAGCCAGATCACCAAACTCACCAATCACTCTCCCGAATGCATTATCAAGAGATCACAGATTTCCAAGTCATCAAGGATAAGCTTTCAAATAAGGAATATTAATTGAGCGTGTTAGATAATCTACTGCATTTAAATCCCTTGAGAGAACAAGATCCTTTATTAAAGCAGAATCAGTAAGAGATTTAGCAAATCGGGAAGACTGTAATTCACACCGAGTATTCTTTTTGTTGTCAGCTCAGCTACAAGTTTGATGTCTTACGCCTTTTTCTGTTATTGCTCTGAGTTTTTCTGCAAATTATCAGTGGCATTTGAAGTGACAGGTAATGTATTCCAAACTGTTAGCTCATTTTACTAGGTTCTGCGCTAACAAAGGTCTCAATTAGGACTGGACTACTTGTCTTGGTTGCTTTCAAACCCACACAGTCTTGCAGGTTTGAAACATAATCTTTGGATTCACATTACATTTGCATGAGGCAATAAAGTAAGAGCATAAGGAGTTAAAAATAATAATAAAAAAAACATTTAATGAGTCTACACTTGTTCGATAGACAATCCTTCAGCAGTTTGCGTTTTATGGGGATTTCTTCCAAAAAGAGCAGAAAATAGGCTTCTTTTTAGCTGGGGAAAAAATCGGGTGCCCTTCAAAATCCTTCAGTTTAAATTATAGGGTAAAAAGGTCCAGTCACTCAAACTAGTTTGATGAATCATAGGAACCAAAAATATAATATGTCAGTTCACAAAACATCCTTGGTCTCTGTGCAGAAAGAATCCTCATAGAAAAGTCTAGACCTGATGCAACCTCCATCCAGAAGCAGGTAACTGGCAATGCATATAGACAGCCTTAAATTCACTGTAGATATTTGCATAAGAGTTGGAAAGATGAAGGCAGAGACAGAGAAGGAGAAGAGCATAGGGAAATGGAGCCACGTCCCAGTATTTCAATCCTTCTGTCATTAAGGGCATTCAGTTTTATGTCTGCATCTTTCATTTTCAACAACTGAGATAATCTGTAAGTACATTACTATTGACCTGCAAGACCAATATGCTTGTGTCTTCCAGACTAAGCAATACTTCATAATAAACAGCCTCATCAGAAGACTCCGGGGAAGAAATTCTACCTGTAATCTGACTTTCAACCCTTCTATGAAATCTGGGAAGAAAAGCTAGCTAATGCTGCACAGCATCATCCCGCAAAGCAGGACCACATGCTGACCACAGCCATGCCTTGGTTGTTTGTCACAGAGGGACTGCAAACCACCTCATCAGCTGTCTAAGGATTATCTCAGGCTGGGGAAGTCTGTGAATGCATTTGGATGTATTGGATCACTGCAATGACTCTTATACCTTCCTTTCCCTCTCCCGACATCATTTTTTTTTTTCTCTGTTAAATCTTAATTTAAGAACAAATTAGAGGAAGATGGGAGTGCTCTGTCTCCTCTGCAAGTGTCCTACAAAATATTCCAGCCTAGTCTTGATGCTTCATTGAAAGGAAGTCTGGCGGGAATGTTAGCAGAGAAAATACAGTCAGTCCTAGAAGTTAAAAAAATGTTTCTTCCTGCCAGGAACGACAGCTGTATTATCCCTCAGCCCTTGTTCTGTCTCTCAGACAGGGATTTTCTTTATGCCAACATGATATATCAAATAGGAATTTGGTATGTAGTGCCTGTATTGGAATGGATTGGGTTGTCCTTGCTGTCCCATTCCCATCCTTGAGGTAGCGGATATTTTCAGGGTGCTTTTCCAGCTAAGAAATTAGCTCAGTGCTGATCTGCAGCACCATGTGGAACATGCAGCCTGTGCCTCTGCAATTACTATGCTGCCTGTAATCCCCTAAATGGCTATTTCTTCAAGAGTGGAAGGAAACGAGAATCATGGTTCTGCACACAATCCACCTCAGGCCAGAACAGAGCTTAACTCTTCAGCCCAGGCTGTTCCATTTGTGTAGCCTCAGTCTCTGTGGATCGCAGACAACCATTGCTCTGTTTTCTAAAATTTACAAGAAGGACCTAAATGATGTATTCCTCTAACTCATCTTGTCTCTGGTCTGGCGTCTACTGCCCACAAACAGCGCTAGCAGCAATTAGCCATTGCCCAAGGAAGTAAGAGCTCATTTTTTTCTTGATTACCAAAAAGATGTTCATGCGGGCAAGGCATTCTGAGCCACCTGCACTGCAGGCAGAAAACTGAATATCTGTGTTGTTGGATGTAGTGAACTGGCTGCAGGTAGTGCCCCATAACCGCTGGTATGAAGAGCTCTAACATCTCGTGAAAGCAATTAAGAAATAAACCTCTTTTATTCTCTAACCCCAAAGCAGGGGAATTAAAGTTGTACTTGCAGCTGGATTCACAGGACAAATATTTCAGTTTACCCTTCTCTTTTGCTCCGTTGAGGTAGGGTCAGAGACCTCTCCCCTCTCCATCAGCACCCCTTTACCACCTTCCATGAGGAATTGTTATTTTTGGCGATCCTGTGTGAAAGGAGAATTAATACATGATATTGCCAAAAATACAAGCTGGGTTACTAGTAGGATCAACCTGGAAAACATATCTAAGTTGCTGTTGAAAATACATATGCCGGCTTTCCTTTTTTACTTACTTACTATTTATTTACTATATCTCAAACTGCTGAATTCCTATATTTTCAGTCAGCACCTCCAGAATTTTCCTGGTGTTACAGCATTATATTTTATTTAGGGTGATAAGAATAATTTGCTTTCCAGTTTAGAATCTCAAAACAGTATTAAAATGTTTGTAAGTATACTGTAATAAATTTATATATGTAAATTAGATTAGGGAATATTTCCTTTGAAAATAGCAATTTCATTTCATTTTATTTTATTTTTTCAGAATGTTGCTTACATTTTGTTCATACAAGCACCATTTTCTAAAACTGACATACTCAGTTAGTGTTCCCATTGCCAAACTAGCCCAAAATATCTGTTACTGACCTCTGTTCCTGGCCTTTTTGACAGATTTGCCTGTGACTCAGGTCTGTTAAACTCTGTTTTCACTTTGGCCATTTAAAGAAGCAGAGAACTTGATTGTAGTACATTTCGAGGGACACTCTGCAACTCAGTTGTGCCAGGCTCCCTGTTCCACTGTACTCTGAAATAAGGCATCTCTGACACGAGATGACCTGGCGATACTCTCTTCTAATATGAAGCGAGGGGCAGGGTGCCCTGGTTTCTTGTCTCATGACACTGGTAGCTGTTTCCATTTCTTCCTACTGAGCAAGGCTTTTCATTTCTGCTGTAGGAGAGGATATCCATCCTTCTTGCCTCACCTGCTCGTTGTGATTATGTTGTTTCTGTTTCCATAAAGTCTGATCGGCCCATTGTACATAACGTGCTTCTCCAGAACACACAAGTGAGGGAAAGAAGCGCAGCCCATTGTTGTGCTGCAGGGCTGAATCAGATGAAGAGTCTGTTTGAATGGACTTTTAGGGATGAGCACAAGGGCCTCTCAATCTGGGTGACAGGAGGGAGAAGCAGAGATCAGGAACCAGAAGGAGGGGGCTTTGGTGCAGGTCCTGGCAGATGCAGCTGCCTTGCAGAACGGAAGCCCAGGGAAAGTCCCATGTGGTTGGCAGGACAGGGACAGAGGTGGCCACCAAGCTCTGATCCTGCTGTAAACCAAGCTTTCAAGCTTGGGCAGGAGCTCTGGCCCCCTGGTTGGGCTGGGGGATTACAGTTGGTGGTTCAGTAAGTCTGGGTGTGAGGGAGAGCTTAATATTTGCCAGACTATCAGTGAAAGTCTGTACTAACCTTGGCTGACTTGATGTCTTTGTCAGTGGAGATGTAAGACCAGCTATGCTACATCTCAAGATTGACGTGATGCCATGTAGCCAAATGAGCTTCCCAAAAAGCTGCAGGAGGAATTTTCTGAAATACCTGGTAGAGACCACCCTCCCACATTGCAAATTCAAGTCTCAGGCAGGCAGACCTGCTACTTTCTAGGTGGGATACACCAGACATACATGCTTATTTACCCATCTCTGTCATAAACCTGTGCTTTATTGCCTGAACCCAGCAAAGAGTTCAAAACTCTTTCCCTCTGTTGTTCTACTAAGTGACTAGCAAATAATTGCCTAGCCCACTGATGTGTGTCATATCACGCTCATCCCTAGCCACAAGAAAAGACACACTTAATCTTTTGGCTCCATTGTCAGCAAAGTATTCCAACTGTATTGATAAATCATGTGGAGCATTTTGACAGTTTCTTTCTAATGTAACTCAGTTTTCTGTATTTTTGAGAATTATTTCCTCAGTTATGTAAAGTAAATCAACCTATAAACCCTGGTTTAAAGGATAACCCTTGAAAAATCCGGCAGTTGTTAAATAGCATGCACCCAAACCTGAGTACGCAACCTTTCAGTCGTTTGTCACATACTTCAGTCATTTCTTTCACCAGTTGGCAGGTTTGAATGTGAATAGGTACAACAGATACGAGTAGGAATTTATCCAATATTTAGGCTTGCATGCTTGTGCATGGACTGTTGCAGTCCAGGTCATTCATCAGAGGCTCCCTACAATTGTCCTACAGACAGCATATGTTCTGGCCCTTTCCTTATGAGCCCAGCATTTCTGGAACAATTGGGGTAGGGGAGCAGTGTTTAAACTGTGCATTCTTTGCTAACATGAATACAGCATCCTAGCCCTTCCTTGCATTTGCTGTGTGCTTACAGACAAATTGTGAACCTGAAGTTCTCACTCATTTTAGCATTAAGAACCTCAGACATTTTATGGGTTGTGTGCTTTCTGAACTGTTCAGTTTTGATCAAGTGCATGCACACTTCCTATTCATCAGAACCTATGGCGGATGATTGGCATTCATACAAGAAATGCATTGTGCTTTCCTACCAGTATGAATTATTGCTTTCATCTCTGCATTTACATACATTGATGCTTGTGCTGATTCTAGACACATTTGGAAGGAAATGCGTTTCAAGTGACTGATAGAATAAAGAAGCTTTCTAGTTCTTATCAGTCTTTTCTTTAAAATATATCATATGCCTGTATTCAAATCACTGCATTTAGTCTAGGCTCACTAAAACCAATTCTGTCTAGATGGGTTTGTGGTTTCTTTGTGGGGACTTGCGCTAAAATTCAGTCTGTGTTGCATCCTTCAAAAAAAACGTTTTTCTCTTCCAATGATACTGATGCCACTACATGGATTTGGAAGACCAAAAGAGTTGAGTTCCTTACAATTCTCTTTACTGACATAGTTGGGGTTTAACTCTTCCACTTAAGAAATGGTTTCATTTCAGTGTTGGGTTGCACAGTTTTCTGTCTCTGTAGTTTTTTTGACTCTGTTATACTAAAGGACGTGACAGACAGAGGCTGCTGCTGTGATGTCCACCCATGACAGAACACAACATGTCAGAATTTACATGTTCGTGACTGTGGGACTAATGGAAGCTGAAGGATGTAGTGATGTATCTACTTGCCCTGTATGATTCACATAGGTCTCCCCCATACCTTTATTTTACAGTTTCATGTGTGAATACATAAAAGCCTGAACTCTGGATACATGTCGTATTTGAGAGGCTAATTGACCCATTTTAATTAATTGCCTTTGGTTCACACATAAAAGATCACCTCTCCCATAAGTAGCTTTTACAGAATTAATCTTCTTAAGCAGTGATGCTGATCTAGCTTCCTCCAAGGCATTTGCTCACACAGCCTCCGCACTAGACTCATCCAGCGAGGAAATCCCCTAAGACTGTTTGCTGAGCTCTGGGAGAATCCTACCTCACAAAATTGTTCGTGGAAGAGGCAGGTCATTATATTTAATTAAGATGCTCTTTTACCTCAGGAAAGGTAGCTAAATTAAACTGACCTTAACTTGCTTTTGAAGTTTTTCCAACTTCTAGGAACAATTGCACATAAACTATTGGGGGTTAGGTAAGGCCCTTTATCACAATCTTTCTGATACTACATTGAAATCATCTTTAAATACAAAACACCACATCTTCAACCCTTTGCTATCATGCACAGACAAAAATATTACTTATGTTAATTTTTAGTTTTTATGTTAATTTTTACAGTGTAAAGAATTCAAACATACTGAGTCTTAGTTCTTGCCTGGCATAACTCACAGGTACAGAATTAATGAGGCAAGGTACTTCTGAGCTTCTTCTTTTCTTTTCTTTTCTTTTCTTTTCTTTTCTTTTCTTTTCTTTTATTTTCTTCTCTTCTCTTCTCTTCTCTTCTCTTCTCTTCTCTTCTCTTCTCTTCTCTTCTCTTCTCTTCTCTTCTCTTTTCTTGCTACATCTCAAATGGTTTTCAAAGCATCTTTTTTGTGCCTCACTTTCTTTTAGGCTATGCAACCTGCTCTGACTGGTAAGTAGAAAGATGCTAGTGTGGCAATAATGTAATACCTGGAAGTTGTAAAATTGTAAAAGTCATCCATAATGCTGAGAACACTCCTGGGTTAAAACTATCCTGATGCATTGAGAAGTCATTGCACAGATGGTGAGGAAGCAGTATGCTGTATTGGCTTTGAGAAAACCATGGCTTCCACCTGCCACCTGCCCTCAGTGCTTCTCACTATGAACATTGTGTTATATTCACAGTATTTTGTTATACATACATGGACTCACTATGCCATTGTTAACATGGATAAGACAAATACAAGTTCTGCTAAACCAATCTAATTTAATTTCTTGCCAGCTTGTCCAGCTTAAGTGATAAGAGGGAAGCAATTGGTGTGATATACACTGATTTCTTTGTGAAATCAGTAAGCTGAGGCTTTAGACACTGTACAGCATGGAAGACAAGTCTCAAAGTAATTATTAATGGTTTGTTGCTAAACTGAAAGGTCATTTCAGGAATTTAGCCTAGATTTTTGATTCTATTTATTATTTTAATCGTTAAACTTACGATTTTGATGATGAAATAAAAACATGTTTCTACATCTTGCAAAAGCAAAAAAGGTTGCAAGCACTCTGGAGGAAAATATGGCATTCAAAGTTTTTTTGGAAGACTGGAGAAATAATCCATAATCCACCTGGTAGGACTATAAACCAAAGACCAAAGTGGAAGAAGTTCCACTTAAGCAACCGCCTCCAGAACGGAATTCAAAACTAAAACAGATTTGGGTCTCATTACATCAAGAGTTTCTTTTCTTGTTTTATAGACTTTACAGTAAAGACAGATCTTAAAGAGAGCACAACGAGAGGACCATGAGATGGCTTTGTAGCTGTGCATCAGAAGCACTCCCAAAACCTGAGAGGAAAATACAGAACACACAGGTTCTTGTTTGAAGGCTGTTGTCATGCCTTATTAGAAGCAGAAGTTGATAAACTGACAGCATATCGGAGATGTAGCTGGGTCAATGACTCAGACAGGATGAAATTTATAGTAACACATATTGGGACCCAGCAAGACTTAAACAGAAGCTGGGTGGGAGACTTGGGAGAAAATTGATTCAAAACGGGCTCTGATGGCAGGAGTAGGGCATGGGTTTTCAATGTTGACTTGAAAAGAGAAGAGGGAGTGATAGAGAAGGAGGAGAAAAAACAGGATGGGAAAAAAAATCAGCCTTCTGCTTTGGCTGTACTGTATTTAAGTTGACAGCTAGCTAGCCCCAGAATGATGTCTGACAAAAAACAAGAGGTAAGTTTGGACAGAAGACTGACACCAGTCAGTTCTGCATTTGTCAGTATAGCGATGAGCTTTGAATCTACGTTTCTGGATGAAATTGCCCCCAGGGAGCCTGCAGAGGGAAAACAGGTTTTAGAGCCAAGGCTATGGAGCCACCACAAAAGATTTAAGACCTTTGAGCCATCATACTGCCACACTGAAGGAGGTGAAAAGCTTATGTCGTTCAAACTGTATGGAAAATGCAAAAGCACAGAGACCAGGATGGCAGGCCATCCTTGGAGATGGCAGAGGCTGTATCATGTTTGAAGACAGGGCTCCATTCCGTGGACAGTCGGCAGGGTGAATTGTTCTCTGTTCTTCCTCATGGTGATGGCAGAGGAGTCCTTCCTCAGTTCGTCTGTGGGCCAGGGCCTAGCACTTTTGTGTTGTTTATGAGAGTGGCACCAGGCCAAACACCTGACTGTTCAATCAATCTTCTCCTTAATTTATAAAAAGGAAGAAAAAACCCAGCCCTACTGCTCTGAAGGGGTGTCTCTAAGCTGAGTCACGTGTAATCACTCATTTGGGCTTTGTGTTGGTGATGGCAGGGCAGACCCAACCTGACTTAGTCTGCCATTACAACAACCATCTCTCCCTTGCCTCGTGCTCCATCCCTTCTATCAATCTTGTGATGTCTCAACTAAAAGTCAGATCCACATGCCAAGACTGTTTGATTTTTCACCGTGTCAGTTTTCTGACAGATTGGCTTGTTCACGCAGCTCATCCTCTAGATTTCAGAGCTGATGCAAGAAACATACCAGGAGCACACATCTGGGGAGACAGCCCCTTTCAGCAGGGTAAGGTGCAACAAGAAGTAGCACTTTTGGAGCTGATTTCCTGGCCCTTAGTGTAGAGTAAAAAATTTCTTGGGAAGATGAAGCTTTAAACCCAAGTTACCAGAGTGCAAGGCTCCAGTTCTCTATCACGTTTACATGTATTAACAAGCTACTAACTGCCTTTTCTTTGATGGATTTTGCACTTTTGCATGTTCTTCTTCATCTTGTACTGAGCAAACACTGCTTAGATTCTTTTCTATAAGCAATGTTTACATTGAGGCATGAATGTAAATATTTTTTTTGGATATGAACATCCCCTTTTGACATAAAGATGAGCAGATATACTCAGTGGTACTTCATTTACATCTTTAGCTCAGTTTTTACAGTAAATAAATAAATAAAAAACAAGCCCTCAGAGCTGGGTACACTCAGCTTTAAGACCAGTCAGTAGGTGGGAGGTGGGAAGGATCTGCCAGTGTGACCTGGGGGATAATAGATGAGAGTATTTTGACACTGCGTGTTTCTCTCACGTACTGTGCCTGCCTCCTCTCACCTTGATTATAAAGTTTTAAAAAATCCAATTCTTCACCACCTACACACGTACTATTAAAATCACGATGTGTATTAACAAAAAAACTTTCTCAGCTGGATGGGAAATTGCTGATAGTATTGCTAGCCATGGAAGCCAGCTCTTCATTGTGTAGCCATCCACCACGATGCCATAAAAACCAAAGCCTGCCAGGTTTTTGCGCTTTATAAATTGTTAGTTTCTCATTCACTCCTCCATCTTTCCTTCCTTTTAATTTTAATTTTAATTAATGTATTTATTTGTTGCTCAATTCCTCTCTTCCTGGACAAGGTGATCTTGGAGGTCTCTTTGGTGATCTTGGAGGTCTCTTCCAACCTAGACTATTCTGTGATTTTGTGATTCTGTGAAATACACACAGCCAAGATCATGGGCAGTGGTGGCAAAGCACAACGTAGGGGTGGCCAGACTCTTGCACATTGCGTTGTTTTGGGGAAAGAGGTGGGAAGGAGCAAGATGGACAGGGCCGGCAGACCTGCATTCTGGGTCCTAGCTGAAAAGTGGCTGCACTTGTTGATGTGCCTCCTGCCCTCCCTCCCCACCAGAGCTGGCGAGCAGCTTTGGGTGATTCTGAGTGCCGAGCTGTTTTAAAGAGAGTCACAAGCACTATTTAATAAGGAGCAGTTCTGAATAAAGCCCCCAGGCCCGCAGTATCTTTCCAATTTCAGGAAACTCAAACTCAAGTTCAAACTTCACAGCTGTCCTGCTTTTATAAGGCACCACCTGCCAGCCAGGGTCATGCATTTTGAATGGGGTTACACAGTGGCTTCACAAGTTAGGGCTCCTTGCCAGTCTGATGTAGTTATGCTTTGTCTGTGGAAAAGGTAGTGTTTTACTTCCCTACCTCCAGGTAACTTAGTCCCTCACTAATTTCTGATATTTTTCTCCGTGCTTTCTTCAAGATTTGCAATAGAAAATAGTGGATAAGAAAAACAGAACGACAAAGCTGATTTCTAGGAGGAGAGATTTTCTCTGGAATTCAGTCGAGCAACAACTGTTATTATTTCAGTGTACTTTTTTGGAGGGTAGAACTCAAGTGCTGAACATCACGTAGCTACTTGTGCTGGCATTTAACATCTGTAACCCTGAATGGCTCGGTCAGTGTTGGAAGGATTGCTCTGTTCTTAGTTGTCCTTATGCCTGCTGCTGTCTTTGAGACACTATTGAACAAGAACGATCGATATGTGGAAGGAATAATAACATGGTAAATTAAGGCAATTAATTCCTATACCAAAAAGAAATGCATTGAAAGGCATTAAGGTATAAATAGAAAACACATACCTCAGTCAAAACAGAACACACAGCTGCAAACAAAAGTAATTTCATTGCTGCTGCCTTTTGAGCCCAAAGGGAACGAAAGCAAGTAATTAGTGAGATATCTCCTTGTGTCTGGGTGTTGGAGGTCTTTTTCAGCAGCACTGAATATTTCTTCTTTCTTTCATTTATCTTCTCCCGGCACTTTAACACCAAATAACAATATGCACTTAGTAATTAAGACCTGTCTTGCAAGCATAACAGACTCTCCTGCACAGCTGTGGGACCTGTAACACGCTTCCTCGCCTCACAAGGAGCTTATCTGAAACATGTGAGGTGAGTCACTATCTAGGCTGTAGACTATTTGGTAGGGGTATTTCTTTCCTCAGCAGAGGAAAAGAAATAAAGAAAAAGAAATTTTCCTATCAGCAGAGCTAGAACTGAGGAAAGAAATACCAAGAAATACCCTACCAACTTTTGTGCTGCCACCATGGCACGTACCTGCATGAAAAACAGGTGGGGCTGCAGCACAGGTCTTCTGTTTTAAGACAAACTGAACTGAGGAAGGAAAAACGCCAGAAAGAGTTGTGTCCCAGGGCCACAGGATGTCCATGGGAATTTGGAGAACGCCCAGAGCAAGCACAAGGCAGAAAGCAGGCATCCATTCTCCAAGGGCACTGTCCCCAAGCTGGGGGACTGCTCCACTTCGTGACTTGGCTTGGAAATCGGGGCTCCTCTCTTAGGATGGATGGCCTTTAGCAGTGTGAGTGCAGCCTTGGTAGCTGAGTGTTCCTCCAGGAGTTACCATCGGTGGAAGAGTTGTCAAATTCCCAAGCACTGAGGTTAACCAGGGCCAAGTTATCTTTTGTTTCCGGAGTCAACCTTGCTTTGGGTTGCCACTGTATGGGAAGCCAGTGGTTTGTGTTCAGCATGTGTTCAGAAGGCAGTTAGGCAGAGCTCTCTTCTCTTTTAAGAAAGAGAAGAAATGTTGTTATGTTGTATTCCTCTCCCCAGTCTGGAAGGTTATCTCAAGTCTGTGGTTCACCCTCTCTGAAGCCTGTCATGTACAGTCTCTCTTCCTTTTGATGCGGACAGCCTCAGCAACAATACACTATTCATTACAGGTTGTTCTGTTCCCAAAAAGGCAAGGGAACACTACACATGAAGTCACAAGTAAACAAAACTGTAATTCATGCAAATGAGGGTAATTTAAAATGGCTGCTCCCTTTTTCCCTATCGGAGGGAACCAAGGTCCTATTCCTCTGTGCTCCACAGATAGGAGACTTACTCATGTCAGCATTAAGAAAGCCTCATGCTGAGTGCTTGTTTTTTTTTTTGGTTTTGTTTTTGTTTCTTGCAAACAGACTGGGCACGGATTTGCTGATTCTTGCATTCTCTCCTCTTATTTCCATCCATTTTGCTTAGGTATTTTTTGAATTATGCTGACCAAAACATGCTCTGATACTCTCCAGTTACATTACTTGCTTAAAGTCATGACACCTATTAATCCCAATATCCATTTAGCATAGCATTTTTATGTGTTTGTGCCAACCACATCTAGCAATTCCCCCGTGACTGTGTTCTCGTTAACCCTGGGACTCTTTTTGTGATCTCTCCATTTCTCTGTACTCATGTTTATTCATCCTTACCTGTATTTTTATTGGGTTGAACTTCAATTTATTGACTTTACCTCGTTCCTCAAGCTTTCGCTTTGTGTATTCTCACCCTCTGGGGTAATGCATGCTCTTTGCAATGTGCCTTTGTATCCTGCAGGTATAGTTAGGCTCTGTACAGTTTCCTGTCCAGCTGGGGGGCAGAAGACCTCTGCTCAATCCTTCACCGCTAACGTCCTGGGTGCTTGGTTATTTTTAACCAGTTTTTGTACAAGGCAGGCATATACCCAGTTTTGCACCCCATTTGACACTGCTGTGGTGGATGGCTTTCCTTGCTTCCTTCTCATTCACCCTAAAGATAAGAGAGGACTTGCTCCAAACACTCGCTTTACACCTTCTCAGAAAAAAAAATAGAGCAGAATTAATTCTTGTGTGACCTCTTCTGAGAATATGGCTTTTTGTCCTCTGGTGACAGGACCGCAGTGGGGTTTAGGAAATTTTCTAGCACCTCTGTGTTAGCAGAACTGATCCTATTATTCAGTGGCTCATGTTCTTAGTTCCTAGCAGTGATACCAACAAAGCTCATTGTGCTGGCTATGCAACTTTTAGCTTCTAGAGCTCATTGTGTTTCTAGAGCCAGAAAAAAAAGACCCAGGAAACTAAATACCTTTCACTGCAGGAATGCCCATATACTGACCAAGGCCAGTGTTTCAAACAGTGATCTGTAACTTTCTCAGAGAAAGCCTGGAATGGCATGGCATTACTTAGATAAACACTATTCTGCACCTTTCCTATCTCCCCTTACTAGTTGCCTGAAAATGTATTCCAGAGAAGGCCAGGAAGAGATCTCCTCCCAAGCTGGCTGAAACAAGTAAAAGTGCCTGAACGATTCCACCTCCCAGCATGAGGGATCTGGCAGGCAAGTGGCATCAAGGGCTGCAAGAAGAAGAGACAATTTTGGGCACCTTTGGACAACAGAATTTTTGATGAATTTGGCTGAGGGTGTCTCTTCACAGCTTAAGTTTTCTGCCTCCAACAAAGTGCTGGCTACTGTCTGATGACAAAATAAACCCAGGCTGTGTGCATCATTTCTACTGGCTGCTCTAATAGCAAAGCATCTGCATAGCTGGGTGTTTGAGGCTCTCTGGAATACTGAAGTTTAAGATTCAAATCCTTATGAAAGAGGATATGTTGTAATCCACTTTTCATTCAGTGGCTTTTGAACTTCTAGACCGAGAAAATACCTTTAAAACAGTTGTATAGTTTAAAATTACTGTGTGTTGGCTGCAGGACTCTGCATGGCATCACACGTTTCCCTGCACTTGGCACATGCTGGAAGAGCTGTACTTTGAGAAGTACCATTCAAATCTCAGTAATCTGCATATAAGCACATCTCAGGGAACTATACAAAAAGCTACCATGGGGTATTTTTTGTCCACTAGACTTGTTACCCTGTCAAAGAATATAATTAAGTTGGTTTGCCAGATGTATTATAAGCCCCAGTTGCTTGTTATTTATCACCTTATTTTGCAGTAGCTGCTTACACAACAACTGCTTTATTAATTCCCCCAGCTATTTGTTAGCTACTGATATAGAGTTCTTCATGTTCTGGTTCCCCGTCCTCCATTGCCGGTATAGTGAGGAAGTCATCTCTTTTCTTGAAAGGAAAACTTATTTCATATTCTTTTCCAACAGATAACCTTTAGGATCACACTTCCCTTTCGGGAATGCCTACCAGCAGTTCTGAATATTCAGCTGGTTACCCAGCCTGATTTTATTGTACTGCACTGAGTAGTAGTCTATATTAAATTTTTCTATGTCTTCATGTTGAAATGGTTGTTTCATAGACTTGTTTTGTGATTTGTTTTGTTGTTTTCTAGCTGCTATTGGGTAAGGCTTTCTATAGATATTATCCTTTTCATTGGAAAGTAGTTAAATGTTTCAGTCTTCATATGACTGTAATAAAAGAGAATACTCTGCATGTCGTTCCTGTAGTAATTGAAGGCTCTCCAACTGATTTATAAATGTGAAGCAGTATGTTCTCAACACCCCTCTGTAATAAGATTATTGCTTTCTCTTAGAAAAGGCAAAATGAGGCACAGGAAACCTGTAGGATTGTTTCAATGTCCTTGAGAGGTGCAAAACTGTGATGGAAACCCAGAAGACCAGCTTCAGTCTTGGAATATAGAGTAGAAGAAGCCCCCCAGAGCCAGTTTTCTCAGCTCTGTAAGACACCAACAACTGGTGAGGTCCTGCAGAGTGCTCCAAGTCCCTCCAGCACAAGCTGCAGGTCGGTATCATGTTTTTCGGTGGAGCTGTACAGCAGCCCAGGCTCTGCAACAGTTGCCTTATGTCACTTAAGGTCGGAAGCTTGGGGTGCTCTGGTCTGACTCCATCCGTTTCCATTTAGCCGAGAGAGATCTGCAGATCTGGTGCTCAGTGTCGCAGACTCTTCCTTTTAAGATCTCTTGTTAGCAGATAACATCTATTAACCTGCTGCAGTGCAGAGCATTCATCACAGCAGCTCCTGCCCAGTTTTCCTTTGTCTCTGCTGAAGACCACCTGAGAGGTGGCCCTTCTGCTAGCTGTCTATGTCTATTTATCTGTTTTGTGCAACAACATATAAATATGAGGATCCAGCTTCAGGAACACAGAGGAGGCTTTGAAACACTTTCCTTTCCCACTCTTCTCACTTGTTATTCCACCCCATGGAGCTCCTACTTTCTGGAAATGCTCTTGCCACAGCCAGATATACCCTTTGGGTTAAATGGCCCCCATATTTCTCCTGGATCTCTTTGCTACTCTGAGGACAAAGGTACCTTACAGATGCACCTTGTAGCCTGATCTCCTGAAAGATGCATTTCCAGAAATATATTTTTCGGGACATAAAACAGACTTGGCTTTAGAAGTCACCCAGGATGATAGACCCCTACAGGTAGCAAAATCATCATAGCTTTTCTGCCAGTTTTGCCGAAGCCATGGTCATGGGAAGCCAAGTTACCTGGTGCTGCTGAAAGAAGAGCCCAAGCCTTTGGAACTGGTGGGGTCAGGAAGTCCTGGAGATAGAGGCAGCCACCCTTGCTTCTCAGCAGCAATAACCTCACCTCTCCAGGGATTTCTCCTGCTTCTCCCTTCCAGCCCTACCCTTTCTTCTCCCCACTCCCTATCTCAAAACCCTCAACCCTGGAAGAATAAAATTCAGTTTTGCCAGAGTCATTGGAGCCTTGAGCTATTCCTCAGCTATAACCTCTGTAGGCATCCTCCATGCTCCAGCATTTGAAACCTTCTTTATGGAAGTTTCCATTAAATGTGCATCCAGACCCTGGATGCAGAGTGAATAAACACTCAAAACGTATATTCTTAAATCTGATGAATATTAAATCTTGTGTTTTGAGGACTTGGAGGGGCTGCAAGGTGGATCAACAGCTCAGAGCTGTGCTTAATTGTGCCATGGCACAGGTGGCCAAGTGCAAGGCACTTTATCAGTGCAATGGGAGAGGAAGCTGGCTGTGCCTGCCCAGGTCAGGCAGAGCAGTAGCTGAGATATCAGTGCTGAGGTGCTGCCAGAGCTGAACCCTCTCAAAATGAGAATAAGGCAGCTGTAAGTGGCAACGGAGACTCAGAGTCAACTGCGATATCCTGCAGGAGAAGATAATATCTAAGTTGGCAAGCACTTTCACACACCCCAGTCATCCCATCTTTGTTCTCGACACAATGGCTGGCGAGGGAGTGCAGCACTTAGGGTTCAGAAGGACGGGAGAGGAGGGGCAGGGGCGGCAGAAAGGCTTGGAAGGAGGAAGGGAAGAGAGGGAAAAACCCCGTGCTTCTCACAGACACTTGAGCAATCATCCTGAAACACGGACACAGCTGCATCAAGAAAAAAAAAGAAAAAAAAAAAAGAAAAGAAAAGAAAAGAAAAGATGCAAAACCAAAAACAAAATCCCCCTGGGTTTAGGAAACGGTGAGGAGCTAGACTGAAAACCAGACGCATTTCAGAATAAATTTGGTGTTTTGAAAGCAAGGATGTGAAAGGCACATGAGCCACAGTAATAAAATGTGATATGAGCCGTTACCGTAAACAAGGAGGAATAATTGACAGGGAACTAAAACAGATCTGCAGAGCACACATAGCCCAGGGCTCTGGCAAACCTATGGAGAACGCAAGGAAGAGGAGTGGCATGGGGAGAAGTCGGAGAAACACTAACAAACCTCAGGCACAAAATAAATACTTCACACTACAGCCCTTGATCCCTAAGACCGAAAATTCAGCTGGCGTCACTAAATGGTACCACGGTGGATCAGCAGAAAGAGCAGCCAGCATGTCAAAACAGCAGCTGCTGTAAGGGGAGGAGGAGACCTGGGGAGATGCTCTGCCCCCAGCATGAGGAAAACCAAACGTATTTTATGCTGAAGGACAGAGTCAGTGTTTGTGGGATGTTAATCCATTTTTATTTTTATTATTATTTTGCTTTGGGCATGCACATTATCAAACACAGGTAGCTGAATCTGCAGTAGAAAGTGGCCAGTTTAGGTACAGAGGGGAGAAAAGCAGTGAGCAGAAGACCCTACAGATGATCTAGCAGATGATCACACCCTCCTGCCACATACCACAGACATAGGGAAATATACACCTAGACAAGTGTGTGCGCGTATATTTGAGCACTTCGAAACATGTAAGAATAATTAATGTTAGGTAGCATTTTGAAATGGGCGGACAGTTTGGCAGAAGATAGGTGTCCTAGCGAAGAAGGGAGTCACCCTCAGTGCTGTTGTCCCACAGCCCAGCACGGTGATTCTGCATGGCCTGTTTCATGGAAACCTTATCCTAAAAATCACAGAATCACAGAATCATCTAGCTTGGAAGAGACCTCCAAGATCACCGAGTCCAACCTCTGACCTAACGCTAACAAGTCCTCCACTAAACCATATCCCTAAGCTCTACATCTAAACGTCTTTTAAAGACCTCCAGGGATGGTGACTCAACCACTTCCCTGGGCAGCCCGTTCCAGTGACTAACAACCCGTTCAGTAAAGAAGTTCTTCCTAACATCCAACCTAAAACTCCCCTGGCGCAACTTTAGCCCATTCCCCCTCGTCCTGTCACCAGGCACGTGGGAGAACAGACCAACCCCCACCTCGCTACAGCCTCCCTTCAGGTACCTGTAGAGTGCAATAAGGTCACCCCTGAGCCTCCTCTTCTCCAGGCGAAACAGTCCCATCTCCTTCAGCCGCTCCTCGTAAGACTTGTTCTCCAGACCCCTCACCAGCTTCGTTGCCCTTCTCTGGACTCTCTCGAGCACCTCCATGTCCTTCTTGTAGCGAGGGGCCAGTGAGTTAAATAATACAGGCACCGCTTTAAATAATAAATAGTAGCATATAAAAAAAAAAAAAAATGGATATTAAGAGACCATGATCTTTTCAGTGCAGATTACAAGACAGAGGGGAAGATGGGCACTGGTGGCTGACCCACCAGAAGAAAGCTGCTAGCTGAAGCTAAGTAAGGAGAAAACCTCCTGGTAGGAAGGGGGACTGAAGTTTTGCTTTGTGTCCCACAGCACACAGGGAGCCAGCTATGGCAAGGGGACGTGGCCCTGCAACCTGGCATCTACAGTGATGTTGAGCAGCAATCCATGCTTACAGTCAGAAAAACTTCATTCATATTTGTGGTTTTCTTCCTCTGCTGCCCTCTCTCAAGCAGTCTCTGCAGCCCTGCACCATGCAAGCACTTCAGTTTGGATGTAGATTTTTCAGTGCTGCTTTTGAATAATTAAAATGTCTTTTCATGCACGTGCAGAGAAGTGTGTCATCCTTTGATCATCTCTCTTTTGTTAGTAACCATCCCTACCTGACATATCAATGGCTATTGCAATGTCATTTCCTTGCGTCCAGTGAAGAGACAGGCAGACAAAGAACAAGAATTGAAATGAAATTCTGAGGATGAACACAAATCCCTGCCGCTACAGCGTGTTCATGCCGTGTCATAAGCCAACAGAAAGGTTTACACTCGCACACTGTAGACACTCTCCTTCCCTGCCTGCAACACGCTGCTCAGAGAAACAGAACAGAGTAAAGAAAATCAAAGCCACTGATGACAGGAAGACAATGATTAGGAAAACAGACTTCCTGCCCCACTAAACCTGGGGATTTGAAGGATGTTTGATTCTTCAGAGCAGGCAGTGAGAGGTGTAAGAGCTTTCAGTCGCCTCCAAGAGTGCTTAGGGCTTCATAGACTCAACCCTGTACCTTGTGACTGATGTTTTTATTTGTTTTGCTGAAATGTGTATGACCAGTAGGTAGGTAGGTCTCTCTTGCACGCTCTCTGTCTTGCACTCCGTGTCTTAATTTTGTGGGCATTTAAAAAGACAAACACCCTTCTATCATGGTACGCCTAAGCTAGTACCCTTGAAGTTATGGGAAGCATCTCTCTGAGGCTGTTCAGAGCCCATCAAAGATGAAAGAAGTTTCCACAGACTTCAGCAGGCTTTGGATCAGATCCTGAGAAAAATGCACAACACTGGTTTTGCATTGAAGGCAGACACTTCTATATTTTAAGTTTCAACATTTTTGGAGGTGGTCAGACATAGGAGAAAGAATCTTCTGGTGGCATTTGTATTTCCTTGCAATGAATGAAGAAGGCCATGCAATATCTGCATGCCTTTTGTTCAAGTCACCCTTTTAGGTGAGAAAAAAAAAAAAAGGGGGAGCAAGGTTGTCTTTCCCAGGTAATTACCAGCCCGGGCGAGATGAGGAGCAGAAGTTCCACCACTCTAACAGCAGACACAAGTGTCTGGCACCCTTACAAAGTCAGACGACCACCTGTGATGACGTGGAGAAAAAATCACTGTCTGTGACAAGCAACTTCCCCACAAGGAAAGGATGTGCCAGTGGTAGTTATCACAGTCTGATAGCCATAAATATTCAGCTCCCTTAGCCTCCTGCATACAGAAGTGGGTGCACCTGTGGGGCTGTCAGCTTCAGCACATTAGCTGAGATTAGGCAAGCACTTCTGATGAGACTTTCCCGGTTGGCCTCCATCTCCTGCTTTAGCTTGCGGTGTGGAGCAGCCTTGAAGCACAAAAACAGATTCCTTTAACTTGAAATGGAAGCAAAAGACATGCTCCAGAAGTGCTTCTGAAACACTCCAGCTACTAATGGTGATTCATTAGGGGTCCAAAGTAACACTACCCTGAACCAGCTTCTGGCTGCCCACCCCAAACACCAGATGTTTTGATGCATGGGTCTGCTCTGGTTCTCCTTCACTGCTTGCTAATGTATTCCTCCTTTCCCAAAGCAACCTGGCAGAAATTGCAGTGCCAGAAGTAATGTGGCATGATGCATGAATACCAGGCCGAGTGACTCCCTTGCAACAGATCAGATAATGAAATCCAGATGTGTATCTGCAAAGCTTGCAAGCAGCTGCTGGAAAATAACACAAGCAGCTGTTTTAACACAGTGCACACAGGCAAGAATCAGGTGATTGCTCTTGCAAGAGGTATCACAGATTTCTGTTATGCCTGCCCCTGGGGTCAACGGCTGCTCCATACACCACTGAGAAAAAAAAAAAAAAAAAAAAACAAAGCTTAGAAGCAGTGACTGGCACACCTGAATATCTACCTGTGCTGCGATGTGTGCCTACTGGTGCTCGGCTGCCCTCTGGGAGCTGAGTGGCTCATGGGCTGAGAAGCTGTGCACCTTTCCGAGCTGGTCTGGTGGCCAGCTTCTTCTTATGCAAAACCTTTTCTTCTTCTGGCCTGGAACTTGTGTAATTTCAGCCTTAGCTACATTATTTTGCAAACCTAGCTTAGCCAGAGGATAGAGCGAGCTCCTCCCAGGAATGCGTTTATAGATCACAACCAAGTCAGTTCTTGATCTTCTCTGGGCTGAACTCGAGGCTCCCATAAAAAAACCTCACCAAGCTCTTTCTCTTTGACAATTACTTGGAGAGCTCATACACAGTTTTTAATCTCACCAATGTAGTACAGGCCATACTGATCCTTTATTGCTCTTATTTTTAAAGCAGAAGGACACATGAAACTGTCAAGTGGACATCTCTGATTTCCAAAGATCTATAAAGATAGCTTTACCTTAATCAGATAAACATGAAACCTCATTTTTATAAGAGGTTTCATTGATTGCTTTTAAGAAAATAGGTTTGGGCATTGACTGGCATTGACTGTGCTCCTATTCATTAATGATTTACTCACCTCCCGTATCTGCTTAGCCATGATTTTGTCTGCGGCTGGTTTCAGGCTAATTGGACTTGGGATATCCAGGTCATCACAGTACCATTCTTAGGTGTAGACTCGGAGTTTGAAGCTGCTGGCGTGCCCCTGGCTAGCACGGGACCAGCATGACAGCAGGCTTGCTGTACTGCCTGCACAGACACAACCTTCAACAACGTCCTGTGTGTGTGCTCCGTGGGGAGCAGTGCCCAGGACATCGGGATTTCCAAGGACAACCCTGGTTCACCCTGTTTAATCAACAGTGCAATGTCAGCACTTGGCTGGTCCTTTGTAGCTCGCCTTGTCTTTCAATGTACTTTGCAAATCACTGTCAGTGGTTCAGGAAACTCCTCAAACACTTCTTTCAATGTTCTTGTTGCAAATTTTCTGCTACCCAGACGTGCACGTTGCTGAGGTTGTTGCTATTTAATGTCCCCCATTGCTGCTGAGGAGACAGGAAATATTTTTTCATTCCCGTGAAATGAGCACATCCCTTTTCTTCCCAGATACAGGACATAAATATTCGATGAATGTTTCTTCTTTATGAGAACCATGATTAGGAACTCTGCCTTCTTTAGCACTGGACCTACAGGGACTAACGACGGGAAGAGAAGTTGCTGAACCTGGCGAGTGGTGTTTTTGCCTGAGAAAATGGGTATGAAATGCCGACAAACAAACCTAAGTATGAAATCACAAGAAGGTTATAACCAACTGGATTATCAAGTTTGAAGATGGTTTTGATGCCCCCAACCCCTTCCTTGGATCTGGGTACAAAAATAACCTCTTTAACGTCAGTATTTTCATATTTTCAAAGACTGTATGACATTGCGCTACAGATAGCAGGAGGATTTGATGATCCAAGAGGCCCCTTTGAATCCCGTTTTACTGTACCATAGTAAGAATTTTGTTAGGTCTCAGTATACTCTAATAATGCCTTATTGCCCTTAATCCTTAAACCCCAGATTTATTTTTGTTAATCCTTTATCTTCGTCCATCGGCTGTTGGTTTCCCAGCTGGTGACTTGTGTGCATGGGTATCAGACTTTTTGTTATTCACATTTGCTTTGTATAATAAGGTTTGTAATGATTACTATTGGCTGCTACTTCACTTCCTGTCTTTATTAAGATGGACTTGCAATCAAAAAGCCTCTCACAGCATTACTGGTTGTGTTTTTTGGGGAACCTAATTGGGTTTTCTCAAAAGCGACATTCATATTTTTTATGCTAACATTTTTCCTTGTAACTATGATTTGCCTGTAGCCAAACTCTGGAAATTGTCTTTGGAAAGTTTTCTCAGGGTTTTGGAGGCAGGAGGCACCAATTTCCATCTCTCTGAGTGATTTGTGCTTGTCCTTCAGGACCCAGCATGAGCTGCAGTTCTTCAGAGATGTTCAGCCCTTCATCAGCAGTGGGGTCGTTGCCCCCACACGGGCAGCACCAAGCACTGAGCAAACTGGCAGAGCTGTAATGCTGGGGCATCTCGGAGTGCATGGGGACGGGAGGACAAGAGATGGATTTGGGCAGAAGAGTCCCACCTCGGGGTTGCTCCTGATAATTCAGCCTTTGTCCATTCAGACACAATGACTGGGGTGAGTGATTGGTGACAGGAATATGCAAAAAGTCACAGCCTGATAACAAAGGGGAAAAAAAACACCAGTCACAAATATAAATAGTAAAAGCACTGAGAGTCTGCACTTTAATCCAAATCTCCCTGAGAATTTTAAGCAATTTATCAATATTTTACAAGCTGTTCCAAGGCACGTGAAGATATTATCCTGCCAGCAGCAGCAGCAGCACTGCAGCACGGTGTGGGGGGGGTGATGGTGAGGGGTTGCTCCTCGGTCCCTCGCTTTTTTCTTCAGTTCTGCTTTGGGCTCGGCAGATGCTTTGTACGATCAACCTCGTTATCTCTATTGCTCCCTCGCCCTTCACCCGCCCACTCGGTGCCACAGAAGAAATCTGCTCAACTTCCATGAACGTGGAGCAAGCCGTCAGCCCAAGGAAACCCACATCTCAAGAAGCTGCAGCCAGCCCTGCCTGGCTCCCTTGACTTCCCTGGTGGGGTCACCCCACGCTCCCAGCTCCCACAGTGCGTCCCCATGGCTTTTGCTATGGTTTGAGCCATGTCCAGAGTCAATTGCACTTCGTAGGCTATTCAGAGCCTGGACCTGTGACAGCTGGGACTTACCCTGAGAGCCAGGGCATGTTGCTAACGCCGGATAGGACACACCAGTTGCAGAAGCAGGTTTTTCATTCCAAACATTGCATCTTGAGTATTGTGTCCACTCGGGGCTTCTGCCCCGAAATATATTAGCATGGGGATGTATATTAGCATGGTGTTCAGCAGAGGGCTGCTCAGCCGCGAGAGCTGGGTCTGCTCGGCCTTAAAGATGGGGAGATCCTAGTGCTGTTTACCATGGGAGGGCACAGAGAAGGTGGAGCCAGGCTTCTCTCAGAGATGCACTGTGGTAGGAGAAGAGGCAACAGGCGCAAGGTGGAACGTGAAAAATTCTAACTTCATGCAGGAAAAGCTTCTTCATCATAGGGGTCATCAAAGATTGAAATGTTGCCCAGAGAAGTTGTAAAACCTCCATCCTTGCAGCTGGCAAAGCCATAAATAACCTGCTCTAATTAGGCCTGCATTGAGTCGGGGTTTGGACTAGGTGGCCTCTAGAGCACCTTTCCAGCTTCAATTAGCTTGTGACTCTGAACTTAATTTACTGAACCATGCTTTTTCTTCCCCTGTGCGGCTACTCTTCGCAAGCCCAGCCCCATTTCTTTCCTCTCTGATTTGTGAAGACGTGACTTTATCACCGCAGCACAGAGGTTGGAAGTTTTCTTCTCATCGCGCTGAGCAAATCTGTACATCTCACCCAGTCCTTGCTCCAGGATGGCATGCAGAGTGCCTCTGCTAAATAGCCACACACGTACACTTCGTTTTTACCTGGCTCAGAACCATTTACGTATGTCTTTATGTAAGAGATCCAGTGAGTCTTCCCAAAGCAACAGAGACCACAGAGAGAAGTTTTATCTCAGAACAGGAAGCCTTGAGGAGACTCACAAAACATAACTAAAGCACACTGAAATTGGACTTTTAATGGTTTTTGAACAGGGAAAATATTCCAGTTTGCCCTGTTCCTTCCAGGAGTCTTTGACACCAGAATAAGAAATTGGGATAAATCTCAGCAAATGCAACTCTGATAAATATTTTCCTAAATATACGGGGAAATAATCTGTCCATTTCCAAGCACTTCTTTTGCCCAGTACACATCCTTGCTGCTAATTATGGCTTGTGCAAAGCTTGGCCTTTTCTGTGAGCTCGGACTCTCTCTCAAATGAAAAAAAACATCTCTTTGATGAGGAGGTAATATACCTGTTACAAGCCCTATCCCCTAGCATTTCTCATAACTGGACAACCAAAGTACTAAATATATGCACTCACCACTCAGAGCTGTTATATTGCCAGCACTTCTGAGTTAATTAGTTTTTCTTTCAAGGGGGAAAAGTAATTTTTAAATTGGTTTAATCTCAGCCTCACACCAAGGGTGTCTCTTATTGCATTTCCTCCATAAACTGTCAATAGCATTAATTAAAAAAAAATTTTTTTTAGCTCCTTCAATTACGACGAAGACTGTATCTTTCAGTGAATAGCTGTCATCCTAGTAGCAGGGGTTCCCAGCATCAGGGCTGGGATTTGGAGGCTGAGTCCCACATCTTGGCTCTTGAGGGGAGGGCAGTCAGTGGTGGTGTTAGGGTTACAGAACCTCTACAACGTGCAGAGAAAAATCTTCCCCTTTACACTGTGCACCAGGGAAAGCCAGACCTTGTTTTAAGCCATGGCCCAGAGCCCCATGAGCAGCCCAGGGCTCAAAGCTACGTCACCAAGGATGTTACCAGCTCCCCAGAAGACAAAATTGGAAGGGCCACAGCCTCTTGTCTCCTTGTTTTAAACTTTAGAACAGCCTTATTGTGTGCAAGCAAGAGATCACTGGGACAAGCAGCCTGTCTGATCAGTAATTAATGGAAGAAGCTTACGAGGGAGTGAAAAGAACAGGGCCACAGGGGAGGGAACATTCCTGTATCACAGAATCATAGGATTGTTGGGTTGCAAGGGACCCTGAAGGAGCACTGCACCGTGTCTACCAGCAAACTTCACCTGCTGATTTTTCTCGAGTCTCTCTGAACGTGTTGATGATTTCTGCCCCCACCACACCCCCCGGTGATTAGCTCCACAGGGCTTTGTGGAGCCCTTCCTGGTGGCCGCACGGATCACGCAAGAACCAGAGGCACCCAGTGAAATTGTGTAAGCAAGTGAATAATGCTTCCTCTGAGGACTTCATCTTTTATTTATTTGTCTGTTTGTTTTTCTGGGCAACGGCCTTAATCCATTTGGTCTTTCCTCATAGAGGGACCTGATGAGCTCCCATGTCTGGGTCCTTCCAGCTCCATCATTCCCCTCAGCCAGGTAGGGAGGTGGCTTCAGCACACACCACTCCCCTGAAATGTCCTGGGTTTAGAGGCTGAAAACTGACAGGGCAGGTCCCTGGGTGAAAATCGGGGAAGCAACACTGAGGTGGCAGGACTCTTGTGGGTTTTGTCACCCCACAGTGCCAACATGTCCCTTTGAGGTCAGGTGGGGAGAACTGGCAGGACAGCAGCCAGTAACCCGAGGTATGCACGTGCACAGCTGTTACAAGATCCTGCTCCTCTCCTCGTAATTGCCTGACTTCTGTGTCCCTTTGTGATCCCTTCTGAATTTTGATCAGTCGCTGTGGATCATCCATGACGACACCGGGCTTCCAAAGCAGCGGAGGCAGCATGAAGGCACATCTGGGCTTGGTTTGTTCCCTCCCTGCTCACTCTACCAGCCCTTATTGCTTTATGTGGCTAAGCAGTTGTTTTCCTCACCTCACCACGTGGCAAAACCCTTCCAGCAGTTCCTCACCATTGCCCTAAGTTTAGGTGCCTCCAGCTGTAGCAGCGCTGAGCGGCACCAGGCTCAGCAGGGCTTTTTGTGGAGCGCTCCTCTCTCCAGAAGTGGAGCTGCACTTTCCTTCCCACCTTTGCTTCCAGTCTCACCCTTCATTTATTCACAAGCCTTAGGTGTAAGAGATGCTTGGAGGAAGTGTGCAATGCAAGCGGGACTGTCCTCCCTGTCACAGGCAGTGCGTCCCTTAAGAGCACGCGGCGTGGGAAAGTGCAGCTTCTGCCTAGGAACTTCTACCGGCACTTTCTGCAACGGTCCAAGAGCTCATTAATTCTATTTATTCCAGTTTCCACTATTTGATGAGCATGGAAATCACATCCTGTAAAGGAATTTGACACACTTGCCTCCTGCTGATGCTGTAGAACACGGGCTGTGAGTCTGCGCTCCCTTGCCAAGAGCACGACCGCAGACTCAGTTTTGCTCCCACCTCCACCTTCAGGCTTTGCAAGCAGAGCTCACCAAAAGAGAAATGTTCTGGCCACCTTCTGAGGTTGCCTATTAATCAAGCAAAGGAGATAGGAAATTCAAATGTGCATATTTCAATACAGAACAGATGAACCCCTTCTGCCAGTTCCTTATGACCTGGGAAGTGGAGGGACTGAGCCTGTCAGACTTCTGTCATCCTTCCTAAGCCGTAATTCAAGTGACCAGGCTCAGAGGCATCTCATATGTGTTTGCAGCTGGTGTTACTTCTACTGCTCGTTTAGTTGCAAGACTATTTGTTCATCTTCAGATTATGTTTGACATCTTACTGTAAATAGTCTGGGTTATAAACATCTCGTGTGTCAAAGTCTGAGGATGGTTGTCTGGCATCCTGGTTTGCATCTATTTCTCATTCTGCCTCTTCAGCAGCTGTGTCCTTGGTGATGGCTGTGCTTGAACTTGGAATCTGATTTAGACACAGGTTGGGAATTAACCAGTTAGCAGAGCTGGCTGCCAGACGAATATTCAGCTCCAAGACAGGAAAGCTCCCTCCAGAAGGGATGGAACAGAGCTGGGAACTGGGGCTGTCCCACAGCAAACACAGTCACTTGGTGAACCATCACTTGGTGAACCAGGTACCTCCCTGCTCCTGTCTCCTTCTGGCAGCATTTCAGGACTGACGTCCTCCTGCACAGCGTTTCCTACTGCTTTTGGTGAGCAGCACAGCCAGGCAGCCTGCAGTACGCCCAACACCTGCCCCTGGCACATATTGTACCTCATCCAGCAGTAACTCTGGGGCCAAAATGCTCCAAAGCAGGTCAGTTTACGTCATTACTGTACGGGATTAAAATGAAAAGAGTCATTCATCAGAAATATGTAGGGGAGTGACTTGCCACCTGACAGACCTTCTTCCCATTCTAACAGAAACCGAGAAGTGATTATCTTCATGGGTCTCCTCCTATGCAAGTGGGTGAGCATCTTGCCTCCATCTCAGAAGACATTCAGATGTCATTTGGGATTAATTAAATTGCCAGACACCTGGAAGGAAGTTCAGTAACGTACACACTCTCCACTTCAGTCATTTTAAAGTGGGGAGAGAGGAATATTTCACCAGCAAGACCTTTTGGACCTGATGGGTGAGAGGAACAGAAGACCATTTGGGGAATTTCAGTGGTGAGGCTGGCAACTGCCCCTGCTCCCTGTTTTAATGGGCTCGCGTTGCTGTAGGAATGCTCCTTGCGCAGGTTTCTCAGCCCCTCCTGTGCCCCACTCCCACGAGATGGGGCTGGATATCGTGGAGCCGTGCCAGCCCCCCGGGCTGTCTGACAGCCACGGTCAGCGAGTGCTTCGTGTCTCAGAGCTCCGTGCAGCGATTGCCTCATTAATTCCCATCCCCACACCCAGCACATCCCATTTTCTCTCATTTCCATGATAGGGGAGCCTGCGGGATAGCGATCTGCTGCCACTGACAGTGGAGATCTTCGGAGGAAACCTTCTGCCCATGGACTTCTCCCTGACGCTAGGGCAGCAGAGGTGGTGGCACAGCCAGGGACCAGAGGAGAGGGGAAACTGCCCCTCGGGATAAAAACCTGAGGAGTCTAGTATGGAGCAGAATAAGTGGGACAAAACATTTCTGGAGTCTGTGGACTCCTGGGCAGAAAGAAAATGGTTCCAGAAATTGAAGCAGGTAGATCACCTGTGCGTGAAACTGGGAGGTGGTTAGAAAAGCCCAAACGTTGTCTGGGGAAGGGAAAAGGTGCTGGGTGAGGAAGATAATGACGCTAAGCACCTGCCTGAATCACACGCCTTTGTGTAAGCCAGCTATCACAACTCTGCAAAGGCAGAACTGCTTCCTGGGAGCCCAAAGGAAAGGAAAGGAATTTTATGTCAGGAATAAAAAGATAAAAGGAGGTAAAGCAGAGGCTTGGCTCAGGAAGGCTGAAGCAGCATGGGACCCATGACCCAGTCAGTGCCTGCTGGGCTTTGCAGGCTTCCTTCTTCCTAGAAGGAAGTTAATTCTTCCAGCATTAACTGGTTAGAAAAGCCCAAAATTCCAGAATTAACTGTTCATTTTTAAGTGAGGATTCTGGGGAGCAGGCTTCCTAGCCAGTGACCCTCCGAAAGCACAGGAAAGTGTGCTAGGAAAGGGAGGAGGAGCTGGAGAAAACGAATAGATTCTCTTTATTTTGTGAAGGTGGCTGAATAAACGACTGGCATCATTACTTGGCTAAATGGGATTTTCTACTTGTGTTATTTTAAATGCCAATCTGATTAGCCTGATGGCTGTTGGCTTGTCCCTAAGAAGCGTGTTACTTTAATTTAGCCTTACATTGAGAAAATAGTCAGAATGGCGACACCATTTATTAACGTTGTATGCTTCCTCCCCCCAGACGTGTTAGCTTCGCCCACAGCACCTGAACCTTGCTTTTGGAGATGTTTCAGCTGAGGGCAGAGCTGCCCTCTCCATGACCACGTGTCATGAAGAGGCTCCAACCATCCCATCTACTGCTACTAGAGAAAGCCAGCGACCCCTGGTATCCAGCTGTACCACAGCCACGTGAAGGGCAGGGCTTGCTCACAAGCAAGGAGAGAGGAAAAATGCCCTGAGATAAGTTATTAACAATGTGCTGTTACTGACCCGACCAGTCATTTGGATTTCTCTCCCCAGGAGCAGTGCTGGCAGCGCGGGCAGGAGACAAAGGCTTGCAGATCACCTGAGATATTCTGCCCAGAGAAGCTGTGGGTGCCCCATCCCTGGAGGTGCTCAAGGCCAGGCCGGATGGGGCTTTGGGCAACCTGGGCTGGTGGGAGGTGTCCCTGCCCATGGCAGGGGGCTGAAACTGGATGGGCTTTAAGGTCCCTTCCAACCCAAACCGTTCTGTGATTCTGTGGTAAGTGTGCATCCCATCTGCACTCAGCTGCCTGTGGTACCAGGATGGAGACCACTCCTCATCTTCAGCCATGTTTTCCAGAGCCTTCTTCTGATAAAAGGGCACCTAGAGAACCAAGCCTTGTTTTCAGGCCATCCCTGAATGATTTGATGCAGTTTGTGTCAATAACTGATGAAGGCACCTGGAGAAATACCTCCTATCATGCTGCTATGGTCTTCAGCTGTAAAAAAAAAGCTGTGGGGTTTTGCTAATGTGTCTCATACCTGGGGCTCAGCCCTGGAGCCAGAAAGCATTGCAATACTCGGAGTACCCTCAGCAAAATGAAATGCAGATGGGTCTCCTCCTTGGGCTAAAAGCAACTTGAGAAGGAGCACTGTGCTGCATCCGTTTGGGATTGCCAACGAACACACTCAGATAATTTCAGGATTGGCCTCGGCGCCGAGAGGGCAAAACCCTCCAGTGACTGAATCCCACAGCTGGACTACAAGTAAACACGGCCCTCGCTCCTTCGTCTGCCCCTGACAGCAGCCTGGGAGCGCTCTGTGCTATCACCAGCCTCTCAGTCCTTTCAGGTGAGGGAAACATTTCCAAGATTTCATTTAATACCTGTATTTAATCCATTACATCTCCCTGCAGGCCTCCTGAAGGCCGGGCTGTGATTAAGGAGGAGATAAGTGCCCCATTTATTGCTCTCCTGGTACCTCTCCATTTTCCTCTCTGCTTCCATGGGCAGCGTGCGTGCCGCACGCGCAGCCGGGCCGTGCTGGATGACTTGTCCCCTTGGGGTGGGCTGGAGAGGAGAGACCCCAGCTCCAGCAGCACTCGCTGCCCTGTGCCAAAACCCTTGTGCATCCTCTGCTTCTTCTTCTGCCTCCTGCCCACCTGGGGGCTGGCTGGATGCTCCATCATGAAGGTGGGGAAGAGGAGTGCTGAGGAGGAGCATCACACTTGGATATCATGTTTTTTCTCCCACCATAAGGACAAATCCACCTTTCCGTATTTTCCCTCTTGAAAACAGAAGGGGAAGGCTGGGAGAAGTGACCAGCAGCTCCATCAGACCATGCCGTGCACGTGTCTCCTTCCCTAACGTGCTCCATGAAGCTTCAGCGCTGCATGATGTATTTATGTCCCTTCCAACACGGGGTGCCAGTGTTAATGCTCTTACGGTAACTGAGATGGACAAGCAGCAGTTGACCACACGAACAAACACACTTCCAGGCACAGTGTTCACTCTGTTTTCGCTACTTCTAATGGCTTGACTCCCAACTTTCCTTGGGAGGACTCCATTAGCTTGTAAATTACCGATCCCGCAAGGAGCCCATTAGTACCAGGCTAAGCCAGAGTTCATTTTGTGGAAGCACCAGGCCCGTTGGTGCATCTGTGATGCTGCTGCCCACTGCGTGAGGAGGGAACAAGGCAAAATTAAAACCAAACAGAACACGGGAAGGACTGGAGATGTGAGACTTTTGACGCCTGTCTTACTGGAAAAATCCATGCAGCTCGCTACGTCTGTCATTTGTGAAGATAAACTCTTTTATGACGGACTTCAGATGGTCTCCAATGAACGGCTAACGAGAACTTCAGCTACTACTTGCTGCTCTGACAGCAGCTCCTACCCAAACTGCACAGAATACCTTGCCTATTAACATTCCCAGAGGGAGACATGCTCCAGCAGGGCTGGTAAGCCCCGGCATGGCTTCATACCCTTGTTTCCCACACAATCCATAACGCCGCGCTCAGAGGGAACATTCAGACTAAGTGAAGTTCTTTAACGTGGCGTGGGGCTCGTTTGTGCAGCTCCCCCACTGCTGCACCGTGTTCCCACACCATCTCCCAGCATGGCCAAAGGAGGAGCCAGGTCTTCCAGGTGGACCCACAGCCTCTTGCTAAGTCGGCTGCTCACTCGCAACCCTCCCGACCCCCTTGTATGACATCCAAGAGGCTCGCTTCCTAACGGGCTCTGAGGCAGGGGAATATACCAGGCTAAGTGGATTGTGAGCCGAGGCCCTCGTCAGCACACTGCGTTTTTCTTTGCCTGTCTATGGCACCCATGTGGCCTGGGAGAGTGTGCGAAAGGGAAATTTCTCTCAAGATGCGTCATCTTCTAAAGGCCGTATTTCCATCTAGCATCGCCTCGCTCCCATCTTGATCGCTGTAATGGGGATGGTTTTCCTCTCCTGACATCACTGGGAGGGCTGGGAGATGTTCAAAGCACGTCTTCTTGGAGGGAAGTATTGTACGGCAAAGAAGGAATAATGGTGGTGACAGTGCAAGGAGAGCACATACGTCTCCCTAAAAAGATTTTACAGCCTAATTTGCATTAAAAAAAGCCTTTTTTTTGTTAGAAGCAGAAGGGAAACATCATGACAAATTCAGCAACTCAAAATATTTCAAAGGGACAAAAAGTACAAGGGTAAAAGGAAAAAAACAATAGGTCAAATCCAGTCCTACCAAATCACACCTACTTCGAGAAGCAGCGAAGTTGAGGGTAAGGAACTGACCAGCATGGGGCTGGTGCCTCAGGACACCGCCAGTGAAGGATATCAGGGGGCCTTGTTGGCGTTGCCCGCTGGTATTGTCCCTGAGCCCGTCCACGTCCTTCTCTTTCTCCTCCCTGCTGCGTATGCCCAGCGTATGCCCCTGCTAACAGCGTCTGGCACGTTTGACGCTGGATCGGGCGGATTTCCATTGTCACAAGCGCAGAAGAAAAATGTCTCCGAGCAGGAGGACTGGCTTACCAGGTGGAACTGAGCCAGACCCCGCAGCGCTGCTCGCATTCAGCTCACTGCAAAATTACCACTGCTCACCCTCCTTCTTTCAGCAAGTAATGGGATGGGAGAGGCTGGCAGTGCAGATTCTAGATGAAAAATAAATAGAAGCAGCACGTCAGGGCTTTAATCACATCCGTACAGCACGGTCCCCTTTCTCCTCCTTGCCAGGTGCACCTCTTTTTTTTTTTGACAAAGACATTCATGCTCACGCGACAGCATCTGATCCACCCTGATTCTGAGGCCGGATCCCTGCAGGTGGGCAGTGCGGGGTGTCCTCCTGCAGCCGTGCCGAGGACAAGCAGGTGCCAGGTCTCCAACGCGCCGCAGCCCAGCCGAGCCGCTTCCCGTGCTGCGGCTGCCTCAGCCTCCTCGTTGCCATCCCTGCCTGGCTCATTAGCATCGAGCTGTTCAAAGGGATGGAAATCAAATTATATTTAGGTCAGGGACAAATTTTAAGCAAAAATACCTATTATATTTAAAGCATCTTGTGCAGAGACTCTTCGTCTGCTGCTTCCAGGATGGCTGCACAAATACTCACAGCCCTTAGTGTGTTTCTTGATAATACAGCAGGAGCTTCCTAAATCTGATTTTTGTTTAGATATAAATTAGGTTCATTCTCCCTCTCAGTCTAATTAATGATGTTAAATAAGCAGCCACCTTCTGGCAGCTCGTTAGGTATCCCAAACAGGAAAAAGCCCAGATTTCACTGGGTAGGTCTGGAAGAGGCGGAAAATAGCTGTGCCATGGGTACGGGGTCGCAGCCCTGGCTGGCTGGCTGCTGTTGCTCTGCTCGTGGTTCAGAGTGACTTTTTGCAGCACCTCATGACACTTCCCTCCTCCAAGGGACCTCCCAAGGCCCTGATGCACCGCAGGGCTCAAGGATGGGGCTGCTGTTGTGTTCCTCCATAGCCCGCTCAGCGCAGAGCCCTCAGGCCTGGTGTCCTTCCACCTGCTCATAAAATTTCCACCTCCACCAAAGTTTTACCTTACACCTGATTCAGGACACAACTCTCTCTTCCCCTCCAGCGGGGCACAGCAGGAGGCAGAGCCCCAAGCAGAGCTGCCTGCCTCCCCCCGGCCCACCAGACTCCCCAGCAGCACACCCTGCTGCTGCAGGCACCCGGCAGCCAGCGCTCTTCAGATGTCTCAGGGAGGAGGCGATGCTATTTTTCCACCCTTCCTCCGGGGGATCTTCAATTCCCTTGGCTCTCACAGCGCTGCAGCCTGTTTCATCTGTTTGAAGGCGGCAGTGACACAGGAAGGATTGGATGGACACAGACTCCCTGATGGTGGAAGCTGCTTTTTGGCAACTTGGTGGAGAAGATTAAAGTGTTCCTGTTTTCCAGCGCTGATGGCGATCCTCCCCCTCACCAGCACCTTCACGATCTGCTGTGGCTGCTCTGCGCTGGGCCGGGGCAGGTGCCATCCTGCTGTGGTTTCCCTGACCCGTGATGGGTGCAGACAGGCAGCTCTGCCACGGCTGGGACAGGCTCTGGTGCCTGGGACCTCTGGGGAGAGGAGCAGGAGCAGCTTGAGGAACGAGATTTTCTTTCCTGTTTGCACGGCGGTGCCCTGGCCTCGAGCGCACTCATCAGATAAAATGCACTTTAGGCTGTAAGCAGACGCAGAAACTGGGTTAGACACAACATCCACACAGGAAGGCTTCGGAGCTGGACCACTCACAGCATTATTCAATTAGTGCTAACGCAACACATGAGGCCCAGCAGCCAGAGGAAATGGCCGGGCCTTCCTCAGGACTGATGGCTTTGTCCCCGCATCAGCACCAGCCCACTGGCAGCTGCTGCCTGGCAGGGCTGGGCGCTGCAGCAGCCATTCCTCCTGCGCTGGCATGTCTGCCCAGCCCTGCTCCGGCTGCAGGGGGGTGGGAAATGTCTCTTTTTCTAAACGTCTGTTTGTCTAAAGCCCCCACTTCACAGACACCTATGCTGGATAGACAGGCGATGGGAAAGGGAAAGGGAAAGGGAAAGGGAAAGGGAAAGGGAAAGGGAAAGGGAA
>NC_048893.1:82999704-83014386 GCF_011077185.1 Oxyura jamaicensis
GGGAAAGGGAAAGGGAAAGGGAAAGGGAAAGGGAAAGGGAAAGGGAAGAAGATTTCTTCTCTTAAGCTAATAAACCCACAGCTTGACTTTGCAGACTAAGAACTACTGGTGTGTTATGAGAATGAGCAGTTGCGCTGCATTCAGGGTTAGTTCTCAGATTCTACCCTTGGCTCCTCGTAAACTGACCTGCTTTTCTCCAGGGCTAACCTTGAATTCAACCAGATTAAATTCTAGACAGAATTGGTAAATAACTTTTTTTCCTGCTTGCTGATCACTGAATCCGACTTGTCAGCTATGTCTGGCTTGACACCTAGAAGCTTGATACTGGATCCCAGAAGCCCATCTTCTGCAATAGCACCATTTTAACTAGGAACAAAAGTCTGTGAGACCTCTCTCACTAGCATACACACCCCCTGAGGAAGGTGGAAAGGAATGGGTCCTGATCAAAAAGAGCTCACAAAAGCACCACTCGAATGAAGAATCTTTCCTGCAAATGAAGAAAGTAACAGGAGGCATTCAAGTAAGCTCTGGTGAGGAGAAACAATGTGGAGCAGAGATATTATGTGGGATTTCAAACAGTCCTTACCCCAAAGGAGAGCCCTAACTTGGTTGTTTTCCTGAATCAAGTAAATCGAAATGATAAGCAAATATTTCTGACTAGACACATGACAAATTGGAAGACAACAGAGGGAACAAGTTCCTACTTATTTATTCCACCTTAAAATGACTTAAAAGCAAATTGAAAACACTAAAAAAAGAGGGAGTTCAAAAATCAAACTGCAAATAAAACCACAGAGGAGGCATTACAAGGTTAGCACAACCTAGAAAGCATAGTTAGTATAAAACATTTACAGTCTCAATGAACAGCACATTTATGCTGCCCATGTAAACCAAGCAGCACGTAATACTGCCCCGACCCTCCAAAACACAAAATTCTTTTATCATTTTGTTTTGTCGTCCTGCCGGATAGGAAAACACAACAATTTAAAAAAGCAACACTTTCAATTGATAGAGAAAACGTTACAAATCTGGTATTGCTCTGCAGGCACAGGTAAATGTTTTTTCTGTGGGAAGAGTGCGTGCCAAAGCAGAATTTAAAATTGCGTAATTCCTCTTAAAATGATACAACCGTGGCGTGACTGAAAATAAAAGCTAGCTATGCTATTTCTCTGGTGCTGCCTGACTGCAGCCCTGCCCGCCACGAACCGTCGGCAACACTGGAGGCTGGACAGAGCGAGGCAGAAGTGACAGGCAGCACTACTGGAAAATGAAGGTATCTCCTGGTAAGTCGGAGCGCTCTGACAGCTCAGATGCGCGGAGGGCTTTTGTTACACTGACAAAGAGTGACTGTGTGTCCTTGCCAAGGCTTTCACTCTGCGTGTTTCAAGTTCCACCTGACCTTGAGGTGCTGAGAGTGACTAAGAAGGCAGCACCTTCTTACAGGTTGCTGCCCACGGGGCTGCTTAGCAGTAACCACTCCATGGCCAGTGGCTGCTGGCAGGAGGTCAGGCACAAGCCCTGCCCGAGCCCATCAGCAGACCACTGCTCCCCTCCTCACCGGGCTAAAACGCTACTGACACCCTCCTCTGCAGAGCACTCGGATCAGACCACAGAGCACTTACGTCCTCTGAGGGCAGGGACATGGAGTTCACTAGAATCTGCAGCAAAAATAAACCCAAAACAACTGGGGGGAGGCAGCTACTGGGCCTTGGAGAGGGTTAAACCAGTGCCTGTGTGCAGGGAACCCTAAAACCTTAAAATGTTTACCTTGCAAGCATCCTCACTTCTAAGACTTGTCCTCCCCTACCTGTTTTGGCACATGCAGCCTTCCTGCTCCCCCTCTCTGGTGGGCAAGATGCCTGAGATCAGCAGTTCCGAGCCCCAGTGTCCCTGCGCACAGGGGAGGAAAGATGCTTTTTAGTCTTCTGTTTTACAAGGGAGTCTCTGGCTTTAAAAAATCATTTTTTTTTAAAAAAAAAAGCCCCGTCAGGAAGCAGTTAATCAAACATATCCTCAAACATGCGGCGCCCCATGGCTATGTAAACCTCTTTTTCCTCCGGTGTCATCTGGGCCACCAGCTCGGGGCGCTGGCTCACTTGGCTGTACGTGTGTGGGCGCCCAGCCACTGTGACCGTGGGGTCCTCTGCCACCACCTCAAACTCTTCATCCTCCTCCTCATCCTCCAGCCCGTACGCTGTGGTGGCCGTGGCAGGAGGGCGGGGAGGAGATTCCTCCTCTGACTCGCTCGTCTCGCTCTCGGAGTCACTGGCGTTGGCACCAGAGAGAGGAGCAGAACCTCCGACAGTGACCGTTGAAGCAGAGGGCGTCTTCTTCTCATGGATGAGCAGGGCACGCATCACCTCCTCGTTATCATCCAGAGCTGCCCGGCCCTCCTCACGCTCCTGGAAGGTGTCCAGATCCCGGCCCCCTGCAAAGAGACAGAAGGGAATGAGAGTTTCCTCACAGTGACTGGGGTGCTGGCCCTGAAGGCTGTCTGGATCCAAAGTACTTGCTGCCACTGTGCACCTTTGGCCAAGTCAGAACCCCTCGCTGTGCCAGCTCCTCTCCTCCCTTAGAAGACAGAGCGAAGTTTTTCTCTTAATGGCAGAGCAAGTGCTGACATTTCCTAGGAGATGGGAGCTCGAGGCACAGCAGCTCCCAGCTGGGAACACATCAGGAGCTCATCACAAGAGAAGACAAGCGCATGAGGGACAGGCACCTGGAAAAGACTCTCCAGAGGTGTCCAACTCAGGTGCCCCTCGACTGGAATGAAGCACTCCCCCCTCCCCCCCCCCAGGTCTGTTTCACAGGTGAACAAGCACAGCCTGTTGTCTTTTTGTCTGCTTCTAGGTGGTATGACCACAGCCTGGAGGACTCGCACTGATGACAAACACCACGGGGAGCTCCCAGCAGGGACCCTAAACAGAGAGCCAAAACCTGGCCCTGCCCTGCTGAGCTCCCCATCCATACGGATTAAGAAGGAGAAGCAGATGGATCCAGGCAGAAACCGTGTGTTATAAAACCACACTCAAAGCAGCAGAGCCTGGTAAGCTCGGGGTTGCAGCTATCAGGCAGGAAGGGGAAAAGTTCATTAGAGGATCATGGTGCGAGCGAGCAGGATCTATCCTGCAAAGCTGATGAAGCTCACAGCCTGCAGCCACGCTGTGCAGCACAGCGTGCAGGGCTGTGTTAAAACAGCTGCCACTGCTCTCCAACCCGAAATACAGCCCAGCCACAACGGCGAGGCCAGGCTCTCTGGCCCCCTACTTTGTTCTCTTATTTGAAGGGGACTGCATTTTCCTAGCTGCAAGATGCTAGGCCTCTGTTCTTGTTTCAGTAAGCTTGGCTACACAACAGCTGAGAGGGTTTGTTGTGGTCCGGGTAGGCAGGGTGTCCGCAGCTCACAGACTCCAAAGATAAAATTCTTGTTCAAAAAGTGGCATTCTGAAGAAAACTTCTCTTAATTCTACTTTTGCTGAGAGTACTGAGTCCACCCAGCACCAATAAACCTACAGGCTGTATGAAGAAAAAAAGAAAGAAAAGAAATACAGAGAATCTTATGTACAAAAAAAAAAGCTTAAAAAGTACAACAGACTCCCCATGGAAAACTTTCTCTCTTGCACTGGAACAGGCTGCATACAAACAACTGCTGGAACTGAGGTGGATGGCTTTCTGCCTTCATTCATTAACACCACCTGACTTCTTTTTCAGTCCCTGGGCTTTCATCGTTTGAGCACCATATCCAGGCATTTGACATCCAAGCATTTCCCTCCAGGATCAAAAATGCACTAGCCACTTTTTTTCAGCTTGAGGTGAATAACTGGTGAGAAATAGGTAAACTAAAGAAGTAAGTTCTGCATTTAGCATGAAAATCCAGGGGAGTCTTTCCTGCGGTAAAATAAAGGTCTAAAGACCCATCCCTAACTTTACAGGACTCATGTTTTTATTGTAAATGAAGCTGTAGGAACGGGTGATGGCTACAACTACTATCATTAATACATTGGCAAAATTCTTGAAAGAAAGGAAGAACAAAAGCATTGTGTTGGCAGCCTGGTGCTCAGCTTGTTGCTTGTGACTGCAGAGCACAAGAAGCTACTGGAGAGCATCTCTGTCAAGCAGTATCACAGTTCACCATGTGCAGAGCTGTGAAGCAACAGCAGCCCGGGGCAGCTCCACAAAGTCTGAACTTTGTGGCTCAGGAGCGGGGCTGTCTCCTGCTTGTGAGAACTATTCCTGGCAGATCCATGCAGTGAATGTTTTCTGTCAATGGTCCCAAGTCTTCTTCCTTCCTGTTTATATCATCCAAGAGTCACAGAAATGTGTTCCAACAACAACTTCAGGCTATTTCCACAAGCTCCCTCTTCGATCTCCAGCCGTGCTGGAGGTTAGGCAGTGATGCCTTTGTGCTCCAAGGAGATATACTCCCCCTCAACGTCCTTCAGCAGCATCTGAGAAACATTTATGCTGCGTACACCAAAAGTAATCTCAAGGAACCAATTTAAAAGGAGACGTGGACTGAATGTCTAGCAGAAAAACTGGGTGCAGGAGGAGGTTCCTTCCATCACCTCACTTTGTTTATCTATTTGGAAAATGTTTTGAGATCCATTTGTTTTGAAGATGCTACATGCAAGCAACATAACCAGGTATCTTTTGGTCATTTTTTCCCATCTGTTCTCTTTATTTTCACTGTACCTATAGCTCTCCACTCCTCTCTGGGTACTGGGAGAGGAACGATTTCAGGACCTCGTGCTTAAACACGATTCCCTTTAGCTATCTTCTCTCCCTAGGGCACCAACAGTGTCATTCTATAATCCTCAGGTGACTTGGAAGATTTTATATATCGATGCACTAACACACCAATGATAAAAGGTCTCTATTTCCCACTTTCAGTCTGTATGCTTAAACAGCAAACTTAGCAATGCAGAACGTTTCTTCTAGTTGCTACAAGATCTTGACTATGGTCAGCCAACAACCTGACCTCAACCTGAATGAAAATAAAAGCAAAGACAACTAGCAACAGATAGAAAGCAGTAAGGACTCACCTGTGACAGACATTCCTACTGTGCTTCCAGCAGCTTTCTTTCTGACATATTTTTCACACAAAACATTTTGAAAAATAATTGGGAAGAATGCTGGGAGCACAAAAACACTGCTGGTAGATTTCATGGGCTTCGGAGTCACCAAATGTTAATAAATCCTATTTTCCAGCAGTGTCCTGTTGGGGTTCAGCTTTCCAGATGAAAGACATCGAAAAGCAATAAGCTCTCGAGGCAGAAGAACATCTACTACTCAGGGTACAGGAAGAGGTAACAGATAAATAACATTTTAGAAGCACAATTCCCAATTCTGTGGGCAACTCAGCTTTACTGACCTACATTTCAATCCCGGATCTAATAAATTGGCATTTTTAACATCTACCGACACGCAGGTGCTTTGCACAGCAGAGGGGAGCAGACAAAATCTGGAGTGCTGGGAGCAACAGCTGTACACACACAAGGGAACCTATTTTTCACAGCACTCACATATGCGGAGCAGCACTTGTGCTCTGTGAATTTCCTTACCGTCTTTGATTTCATCAGGGTCATAAGCCCCCTGCACCGTGCTCTCCCGGAGCCAAATTGGCCTCTCTCTGGCTGGCTTCCCTTCACTCGCAGACCGGTTCATATCCTCCTGGTCCTCCATGCTGATGACAACGTTCTGGGTATACAAGTCCTCGTACGATGGTCCTTTTGTAGTCCATGCTTCCCGATGGTGTCCACCTGTAATGCCAGCTGTCCCCGAACCAGTACCAGCTGTACGTTCTTTGCTATGTAAAGTCAAAGAGAGAAAAACAGCACTCAGAACGAGCCCTTTCTTGGCCAGCATTGTAACACTTACACGAGATTATCTCCCATGGTCTGCAGCAAGAACTGCCATTTCCATGGTGGTGCCAGGAATTTCTACACCAGCTTGCTGATTTTGGGACCTTGGCACCCCTAATGAGAAACCCTACATGAGGCCATGGCAACTTCTGCAACAGATGCTGAAAAGAAGAGGTAGCAATAAGGCTGCTGACGCACTTATCTAAAAACACTCACACAATTACAGAATACCCTGAGATAAAAGTTACAGCAGCAAAACCTAGTCAAACAATAACCTGGGGCTTGGTATCTGGTCTCTTTTTTGCTTTTCTGCATCAATACCATACGGTATAAATTCCAGTACTAAAATTTAAAGACAGATAATTGGCTCAGAGACCCAGCATGCTCAGATCTGTGAACCTCTAGTCTCAGGGCTCATGAAGGAGTTAACTCGCCTTGAAAAATACAGTTCATTGAAACCCTTGCTTGAATTGTGAGTGGCAGTGCCCTTGGAAAGTCACATCTGCGTTACACAGGAGATCCGCACTGTCCTCAGACACAGCCCTGGGAGGAGTGGGAGATCCAGGAAGAGGAGAAAGATGAGAGGACACCTTCAAAGCAGAGGAGGAAGCTGAGAGGATACCTTCAAACCAGAGGACTGGGGCTGGGCAAAGGGCTGTGTGGTGATGGGGAGCAGGAAGACAGAGCTGTCTTTGCAGCAGGGAAGCCAGAGAGAGAAAGGTGATAACCGATGCATAGGCAGGACAGTCAGAGTCTAGCACTCCTTTGTTTTCTGAGAGGAGCTGCTGCCGGCACATTTTCTTCCAGGCTCCCTTCTAACTGAGGAGACCGATGAAGAAAGGAAACACATCTGCCTGGATCTGATGGAAAGAGGACATCAGGTGGAGTATTTTCTGCACGCTGATGGCAATGAGCTGCAAATACTCTCTGGCTATGTATGTATTGATCAGGAAGAGCAGCAGAATGGAAACTCTCTGCTCTCCAGGTGGGGAAAGCCAAAGGTGACTGCTCCTCTACTCCAAAACTGCATTTTGTTTTACCCCTGTCAGATACCACACAGTTTCAGTCATCTGACTGCCAATGGCTGAGGCTGCTAGGGCTTTTCACGGGCAACAGCCCTGCCTGGATCCCTCCTTTTGTCCAGAGGAAATCAATGAAGGATTCCAGCAGTGTCCCTGTTCTGCTGCCAGCTGCTATCAGCTCAGCTGACAGGAGTTGTGAGTGCGCACGGTTCAATTGCTGCTATCTGCCCAACAACCTTTCCTCCAACAGAGAAGCTGACAATAAGGTTGCAGTTGGAGATCTAAGTACTATGAAATTTTTTAATTCAGCATGGAATTAACCACTGCTTGGTGAGCTAAGTGTGCCCAGTTTCTAGGTGTAAACTATGAGGGGGAAATACAGAGGCAGGTGATCATCCTTCTTCCCCATATACAAAATATTGGTGTGTTCAGCCTCCTTTTGGATTCAGGGCTACTCACAGCCTCAGAGTAGTGTGTTTGCTGGGATCTCTTGACAAAATACTTCACAACATTTGCGTTAGCATGTGTGCACACACTAGCTGGTTCTCTCCCACAGCCAGCCCCACCAGGAAAGCTTCACAGCAGCCTTGATTTTCTGGGCTGAAGGAAAAGACCCGTGCCCGTGTATTGCTTATATAACCCAAGGAACCACACAGAGACCTTCTTCCCAGTGCGTTATTTCAAGTGTTGGTACCTTTCAGTTTTCCAAGACAGGCATGTGTTCTGCAAAAAGCACCGCTCTGCTTCCCACACAATAGAAATCTGTAACTAGCGTTTCCCTGACAATTTTATGTAATCCACTTTCCTCACAAGATACACAATGCAACTCTCCCCCAGCCTCTGCCTCTCCATGACTGCAGCGTGACAGCTATATACTTGGTAGCGCCAGGAGCTGCCTAATAATACTTTAGCACAGAGGTCCCCTTAAGTGTATTTGAAATGGACTTCTTTCCTACGCAGTATCATTTAGTAGCAAAACACTTATCCCATAACGTCAGGAGCAATTCAAAGATGAAGGTAACAGCTGTAAGAGACACCTACAGTATGAATTACTTTAAACCATCTACTGCAATGTGTCACATTAGCATGGAATCATCTAGACAGCTTCTATCTACTCTCTGACCCCGGTGAGCTTTGTAAACATGTCTCAACTTACTGCGCTGTTTGTGCGACTGCACCTTCACCGTACAGCTAGCAGGAGTGGACGACCTCAAGACTGCGTGACCAACAGAACATCCCTTACTGCAAGAAGAGGCCTTTCTATTCAGCACACCTGTTCCAAAGGATGAGGGTGAACACCCTAGATCAGGCACCAGCAGAAGGCCAGACGTGCAAGCTGCCATACAGCCAGCACAGAACAGATGGAGGGAGTGCACTCTTCCAGTAATTTCTCTCTCTTCGATCCAAGATGCATTTTTCCCCTAATTCTAGGCATCGCATGGCCACCCGGCTCAGACAGTGGCAGCTCAGGGGCCCAGATCTGGCTACGTTTGCTCTGTTGTTTTACCCTGACGGAAATCGCTTACTAAGTGGTTAAGCTGCCTTCAAAGATGACATAAATAATCCTTGACATAGCTGAGGTATGGCCCACAGAAACCACACGGTGCAATGGGAAAACAACCTGAAATCTTCATCTCAGTCCTGTCCAGGCTATTGATAAAAGGTCTTGCAAAATGGGGATAACTCCTTCTGTGCTGTGTATGAAATAAAGCACTTTTTCATTTAGCTGTTCTTAAGAGCTTCAGCTTCATAGGAAACAACCCATGGTCCTTGATAGCACGACCACAAAAATGAATTCTGTGAAGATTTATGTTATATAACATCATGTTATTCTGACATAAGAAAATGGAGGAGATATTAAAATTCATCTGTTTTAGGATACCACGGAGAATGGCTCAGGTAAAGCGTGTGTATTTTGAAACCCGTGGTACTAACTAATGCTCTCCCAAGGTTAAGAGAATTAACTGCCTCCCAGAAAAGTATAAATGAAGATGTGACCAGTTTCCCATTGTCAGGTGAATGACAACTACACGTTGCCAGTGTAGCTGGTTAGAGCTACCACTGTCCTGGAAACACAAGTTGCCTGTGGCTCTGAAAAAAAAAGAAGATGCAAGCACTGTGTGACCTTTTCTGTTTGTTTCAGGAGCATCAAATGCCAGTTTCGTCAATGATTCCAGAAACTCAAGGCTCCATAAAATGGAGAGAATAAATAACCCAGGGTTTGGCACTTTTTAAAAAAAAATCTCACAGCAGCATTTTCATGCAATTAGCTGCTTTGAATTAATAAGAGTTAATAAATAATTAAATCATTGTATGTGCTGAAGCAAGTTGTGTTCAAGTAAGGATTTAAAAATGCCTATTTATTTTGTCATTCCCTGCTCAGAGTAATTAATCATTTACAATGTTTTTTAAGTATTTAAGAGTCAACTAAGTGGGTGCTGCTATTTAATCATGGGACTGCACCAGGCTTCTGCTGTGCTAATTTCCTGCGTGCCGAGATAAGGTAGCCATGGGAAGGCTGAGAAATGACCCTCTTTTTGGTGGGGTTATCCCGGTTCTACTACACAAACTACAGAAGTGGGTTTTTAAAGCAAAATTTAGTGATTCAGCTTGGGAATAAAGGCTTCAAAGACTCCCCATACCAACAAAGACATGTGGAATGACCTTGAAAAATTTCTTCCCCTCCCTATATTGCTTCTGTTTTTCAATCAGAATGATGAGCAAAATCAGCTATATTCTTGGCTAGAAAAAGACAAGTAATTTTTTATTATATTAATTAGAAACTGTCCAGCATTAATATATGATGAACATTCATTCTCTCTCAAGGTGAGCCTGAATGTAAAAAAAAAAAGTATCCATTAACAAAAGCCAAGCACCCCAAGGAACTGTGGGAATGCTTCTCCCCCCCTCCCCATGGTACAGATTTTTTTCTTGTGTGTTTAATTATTTTTTTTAAAAACAGAGAGAAGTGCATCACATTTCACCATAGCTGACAAAACTGACAGCTCCCCACATCTTTCTGCATTATTTAAACATCATCTGTTTTTGTACAGCTAGGAATGTTCTGAAAGAAAGTGTCATTTCCCATGGGCAGGAACATTTTAATGATTTTCTGACTATAACATGGTCTCCCCCCAAAAAGAGTTGTGTAACAAGTAGAAGAAAATCAGAAGAAGGAGTTTTGTTATATACGGATTTGAAACACAAAGTGTAGAATGCAGTTAGCTTACTTTCAAAAGCTGGGCGGAAGCGAAAGGAATAAACAACAGATAAGGGTTTGAGAGAAAGATGAGAGTGAAGCAGCAAGGTGGTGGTCAAAATACATTCTGGAGACTAGATGCACCTGTGGAGCTTTGCAAAATGGCTACAGTTTGCATTTCTTAAATACTGGGGCAAGGGGTTGGAATACATACTGCCAAAGGAAGCAGCAGGTGATTCGAGTACCACGCCCCAAAGAAAACTGCATGCAGATTACTGACCAGAGCAATAGTAATCTGCCTGGTTTAGTAAAAAAGTGGTTGCAGCCCTTTATCTCCTTATAAACCACACATTCCTTGGGGAATTTGTCAGTTGTTTGCAGCCCTAGTGCAGAACAAGTAAGACCCTAATGCAGCCAGAGGTTGCAGGTTTGGGAAAACCTCACGGAGCAGAGGAACATGCGATGAGGAAGCACTGCAGTCAGAGAAAGCAGGGCCCATTCCCACCTCTGCTTCAAGGCAGGGATCTCTGTGGGTTCTGGTTCGAGGATTTCATAGGCTAAGTTAACATCTTCCGTCTCACGAAGTAGCGCGTAGATGGGCTCGATCTGCTCATTAAATCTTGCCACGAGTGTCCTTGCATCCTTTTTGGGCATTGCCGACTCATCTTCTTCCACTTCAGTCTCACAGAAAGTACAGCGGAAAGTTCCTAAAATGAAAAAAGTTGCTAAGCATCAGAAGAAAAGCAACAAGCCCAGCTCTTTATGCAGCGTTTTAAACAAGGGTGCTTCACTGTTTTCTTTGCTCGATGCTAAATAGCTTGTCTCACTCTGACAATCCCTTCCCACACACAGTGTACCTGGTTATTATTTAAGCAGACAAGAAAGCAACAAGCACTTTGATGCCACCCGGTGATACCCAGTTTGGGGTGCAGCTTCTTGCTCTGAGAAGCCCAGATGTGTTACAGTACCACTATTGAGATGTTTCCTAATCTCACACCCTTTCTTGCTAGACGCTTTAAATGTCATCTATGGCTGCACCGTGATAAAAGGCTTCACATTACACTCCGAGGAGTTCAAATATCATCTGCTCCAGGTACTCACACTGCTATCTCCCAGGCCACACAAACGATTCATTTTCACAATGAAGCAGGGTGTAGTTTTACAATGCACCAACTACTCTGCAGTAACTGCTAGTTTAACTGTTTTCACCTTGAAATTAATGCAAAAAGATGGCTTCTCCTTCTGCTGTAAGGCCAAAGTACGCAGACTAGTCATTACTGTGGAGTAGCAAAAGCGTATCCCTCCTCACCCCCGCATTAATTTCTTAAAATTAAGAATGGTAAACTAACAGTTGTATGAGTGGCAACTGAGAATAAGCTTGTTTTACAGACCTCATCAGGAGCTAGAAAAACAGGTCAAACAAAGGCAACTGAAACGGTTGCATGGCAATGCAGTTACAAAAAAAATAACCCTACTGAACTCCTGCACAGCAGGCCTTTTGGTTTCATTGCTCCATCTGTGAGCAGGAACCTTAGGGAAGTACACACGCAGTAGGACCTCACCATATGGTCTGCTGCGAGGGGAGCAGCACAGTGGAATGACTTGTCCTTACAAATGCCGGACACAGCTACGCGTCTACAAATGCTGTGCTCACACCTCGGCATTTCTCTTGGCCCTGTGTGATTTTTTTTTTACTTACCCTTCCCGTGGCACCTACACACATCTAGTATCATCTCTTGGTACCCTAATGAAGCAAGAAAAAGGTATCTTTTTACTAACAGGGAGCCCGAGGACAGGTTGTGTCAGGGAAATGGTATGTTTCTGTCTAACAATCAGTGTCAGCATCGATACGGGAGCCTGCTGTATCACTGACACCAGGTACACACACAGCTGAAAGCATGGGGTTGGCCCAGGGCTCTTGGGCATGACGTAACGGGACAGGCTTGCAAGCCAGGGCTGCTGGTATCTCATTCTGCTGCTTGCACAGATTTGCTAGTCTTGTCACTTCATTTTTCAGTGTATCTCCTTCTCTGCCTGTAACAGAGTGATAAAAACAGACCTCACTTCTTCTCTGGTGGCTGTGAGGGCTAGACAATGCTTCCCCAGTTCTTGGAAAACGCATAAAGGCACTGCTTGTGACAGGAGGCAGAATCTGTTGCCTCTCACCAGTCTGTAGAAATGCAATTTTCTACCTTGGCACCATCTGAAATAGCTTTTGCTCATTGTTACTTGTGAATTAATCCAAGTGTGTTGTCTATGTGGACTGTAACATGCACAAACTTCCTGCAAAAAAAGTCGCTTTACAAAGTTTGTCACATCTCTGTAAAAGCTAACGCACCCGACAACTGCAGCATGTGACATGAAGGGTAAGTAAATAAAGTGCTCTCCTCTCCCATCCAAGCACAAAACACTGTGCTTACTTTTTCATCCTGCAAAAATTGCCACTATTGATTCAAGAACGGAACAATTATATAAGCTGTCAGCCCGGCAAAAATTGAAGCCGAAGTTTGGTCTCCTTATCCCACATCTGAAGCTATCAGCATGACAAATTGGCACAAGTTGAATCAATTGAAAATAATTAGCACATCTCGGTTCCCATAATGGACTAAGTGAACAAACAGAGGCTAACAAAGAAACCTCTCCTCTTTTTACAACCTACCCCTTCACCACACACCCCAGAGTCCTGCAGTATGTTCCTGAGACAGCTCATGCTTTTCGCATGTCCGTCTGTGAACACTGTAAGTATTTGCTAAAGACTAAAACCACAGGGAGAATGGTTCCGATTCACAGGACCAAAAAATCAGACAATAAATACAGCTCTAATGAAATGGAACTCCTAAAGCTATGGTGGATTTGCTGCAACTTCCACCCCTCAGGGTTCTTCATAAGCAAAAAGTAAAGTTAATAGATGAATTATGTAAAGAATCTGGGAATGAGTGAAATGACAAGCTTCCTCCATTAATATGCTGATTTTTTTTGAGGTGATGCAGCATTTCCTAAGAGGCATATGTGATTAGAGAACCGAGAAGTTGGCTTGCCATGGCAGATGGCATTTATATGTTGCAAACCTCTTCTGTTAGACATTAAGAGGTCACAAAATGTCACCAGAGCTTTTATGACATGGCACATCACATCAGCACTGACACATTTTCCTCACAAATGTGTATTGCATGTGACAAACATGAAGTGGAGCCCATCCAAAGGCTGAGAATGGCCACGTTCCCACCCCAATGATCTATTTCTTCTCTCAGCCTGGACACAACTGATAGTTTTCCATGCAAATATGCTGTTTAAGCCAGGGCAAACAGATAACCCAGAGCTTCCCTGCACCTTGGAAGTACCAACACAGAGCACGTGCATCCCCTTCTGTCCAGACACACCTAGCTGTTCCATGCTCAAGACGCACAGCAGACTTCTCTGACAGCATGTTAAAAACCAGCCATCTGAAAGAGATCTCATCTGCTCCTGGACTCTCAAGGACTGATACACTGCTAATCTGGCTCCCCAAGGCATGCTCAAGCTCTGAAGCATAGGGCCAGAGTATTTGCAGCTAATTCCTAATGACTTGATTTCACTTGAGAGAAGGAAAAGGTCAACCACCCACACGCATTACACGCAGCGTGTCCAAACGTGCGTGCTACATCTGCTCTAATTCGACTGTATGCACAAACGCAATGGTGCAAGAGGAGCTTGCAGAAGAGAGGAGACATCAGAATTAACACTGATCCCACTGTGTTAGTTTGGCTCCTCACATATGTACACGTTTAATTGGAATTTAATTTGGCCAGGGATGTTAAAGACACAAAGAATCTATTCACTGTTGTGCTGCACACTGTACCTCACCTCAGCTAGCTTCCATCTTGTTAATCCTTCAGGTATATTTACAGACTGCTGTCCTACTCATCCCCTCCACCTTCATTTTGCAAGGCTAAATAAGCCACGCATTCTTCTTCCCCTTATAAAGCTGGCCACCCATTCATTTGACCACGTTACCGGGCCCATCACACACTTTCTGCAGTTTGCTCTCACCTTTCTGCGACACAGGAAAAGCTGCAGTGTACACTACTCTCTAAATGAGATCTCCCAGAAGCCCAGTGGCATTAGTGCTTCTGGGAGAACTACTGAGACCTTTTAAGATCATGAAAGTGCTCCATGTTCGCAGGAGACGCTGGGTACATGACACTGTACTTCATACCGAAATCTTTCAGCTCATTTTTATTACTCCAGCCTTCATCCTCATCCAGTTCTTTATTCTTGACTGCAACCACAAAACATTAAGGTAATTTATTTCCAAAATCTCCTCAAGCTCCTTTTAGAAGAAGCATTATTACCATTACATGGAGGGTGATCTAAGGCACAGATGGCAAAATTTCAGCAGCATCTGCAGATTTGAGCAGTACTTGGTTTGTAATGCCTAAGAAATGCTTCTCTGGAACTTCTGTTTCTGCAATAAGCATGCAGTGCTTTTACCCATTATCTTCCAGGCTCCAGAATCAGGCAACTCAAATGAGTTAGGAAAACAGTTAATGACAGCCTTACGTGTCCTTAATGACAGAAGGGAAAGGAAGGGAAGGGAAGGGAAGGGAAGGGAAGGGAAGGG
>NC_048893.1:83014486-83088974 GCF_011077185.1 Oxyura jamaicensis
AGGGAAGGGAAGGGAAGGGAAGGGAAGGGAAGGGAAGGGAAGGGAAGGGAAGGGAAGGGAAGAAGAGCAATTCCTATCTCCTTCCTCCATAAACAATCCACGCTCATATAATGGAAATACTTAGCACCCTAAGTAATAGGCAGTGCGGTCAGTACAAATTATAATTAAGTTCCTTTCATTTCTCATTGATTTTCAGGATTTAGAGGACTACTTACAACAGCACCTAAAGGCACTTCTATCCTGAATCATTACAGACAGAAATAGTAGGTTGAGTGGCTACAGCAGGCCTGGATCGTTATTTGCCACAACCTCCATGTTAGGATGTAAGGACATTCACCTCTGAGCAGTGGCAACCTGAGGGATTAAACTGAAGCAAAGAGAGTTTTAAGGACTTTAATGAACCAGGCTAGTAACAGAACTAATTGTTAAAACAGTTGTTGGTTAACTGCATTAATGATGATGCAGATTAGACTTCAGCAGCTGTTCGTCTTTAGTGACTCCTGGAGTTGAAGGGACTGCTCAGCCTTCATTAAAGCATCCTTAGCATCTCAATGAGAAACCAATTCGATGTGTCTGAGAGGGAAACGTGTTCCTGCCCCAAGGAAAGACGAGTCTCCTGTCAATTTTATTGCCTAGCCTTCCCTGGTCCCATCTCTCTTTTCTCCCCATAGTGGAGACCTATAGTCCCAAGTACATTTATATTCGTATTTGACTTCCAAAAATCCAGTTGCTTTAGGCAAAGAACAGAAAAAAAAAACACCAAATAAACGTCTCCTGAACACCACAGCAGTACTATTCTCTCTGCAAGTATTTCAATCTTTCTATAAATGCACTAAAAAGCCAATTACAGAGCACAGTGTGTTACATAAAATGTAATGCCACGGCTCATCTTTCTAAGACAGGTTTCATGGTCCACTGGATCTCCAGCTCTTGAGGACATTCCACAGCCCAAGGCTGACTGCAATGCTCTATCTTGAAATGTGACACAGAAAGTGTTCACTTTTCTATCAGCCCTGTCTGGACACCCCAGTCAGTCCAGAGCACATGTTATTGTTAAAGCTTCTTCTGGTACAAGCAGTGGACCATATGTAGAAAAGTCACTGTTTAGAGAAGGTTTGGTAACCCAAATTCCGGAATGAAACATCTAGTGTTGCCACTGAACCTGAAAATGCAGCAGGCTTTACTCTTAGCAGTCTGAGGAAGCTTGCTTTAACATTTAGCTGCAGAGAAGACAAGGTATAATGCAACCGAGCTACCTAATGCTGGTCAGATGCAGTGACAGAGCAAAGGCAGAACAGGCTGGGGATGGCTGAAAGCAGAGAACTGAAAAATTGGCATGCAGGTGCTGGCCAGGAGAACAGGGTCAGCGCAGCGGCTGCAGCTGGCAGCCAAGCATGCAGCATCCCTCAGAAAGCACTACAACCACAGAGACACAAGGCAGATGAGGCTGGTGATAAATACAGCAGCCTGCCCCCCAAAGCTGACAACTCTCTTGGTAGCAGGCTAGGGAAGCTCAGCATCTCCTCTCTCTCCCTCTTCTGAAGAGCTACTACCAGGTACATACATCCTGGGTTATGGGCAGAGAGAACAGAAACAACCAATACTAAATGCTGCCTGACACATCCTATTGCTAGACCCTAGACTGGAATTTGTTAAAAACATCTTTCCTATCATAATTCTGCCTCACATGAGCAAGGACGTGTGTGGAGAGTGCATGTAGTTCAGCTCCAAATGGGGCAGCAACAAATAATATGCCGAACACCTGAATTCAAATCTGAAATTCTTTGTGACTTTTTCTGTATCATCTGAATTCCTAAGAATGTTGCGTTATCTACAGTTCACAAACGTGAAATCAAGAACCAAAAATGAAGTGAAAGTTCCTTTTAACACTAAACTTAAACTTCCTTTAACTACTCCCTGGGAGTATTGGTTGACAGTCGGCTGAATATGAGCCAGCAGTGTGCTCAGGCGGCCAAGAAGGCCAGCAGCATCCTGGCTTGCATAAGAAACAGCGTGGCCAGCAGGAAAGGGAAGTGATTGTCCCCCTGTACTCGGCTCTGGTGAGGCCACACCTCGAGTACTGTGTTCAGTTTTGGGCCCCTCGCTACAAGAAGGACATGGAGGTGCTCGAGAGAGTCCAGAGAAGGGCAACGAAGCTGGTGAAGGGTCTGGAGAACAAGTCTTACGAGGAGCGGCTGAGGGAGCTGGGACTGTTCAGCCTGGAGAAAAGGAGGCTCAGGGGTGACCTTATAGCACTCTACAGGTACCTGAAGGGAGGCTGTAGCGAGGTGGGGGTTGGTCTGTTCTCCCACGTGCCTGGTGACAGGACGAGGGGGAATGGGCTTAAGTTGCGCCAGGGGAGGTTTAGGTTGGATATTAGGAAGCACTTCTTTACTGAATGGGTTGTTAGTCACTGGAATAGGCTGCCCAGGGAAGTGGTTGAGTCACCATCCCTGGAGGTCTTCAAAAGACGTTTAGATGTAGAGCTTAGGGATATGGTTTAGTGGAGGACTTGTTAGCGTTAGGTCAGAGGTTGGACTCGGTGATCTTGGAGGTCTCTTCCAACCTAGACTATTCTGTGATTCTGTGATTCTGTAAATACACCAAATCTAGACCCAGTTTCTCCTAGGTATGTACATATTCTAGCACAAAACCCACTGAGTTAAGAGCTATGAGATCAATGCTTCTCAGCATCAAAGCTTAAGGTTTTAAGCCAGGTTTGTGTGAATTTGGGAAAGAGCAAGGATTGTTCACCTGCCAACAACTTGTTTTTTCTGACCTGTTCAACATGGTAAGAGGCCCCATGGTAGAGGCAGGAGTATGAAATCCTGCTCCTCAGGACAGCATTCTCTGTCTAACCCACACGCACAACAGGTTTGGGAAGCAGTCTGAAGTACTCCTCCTGTACAACCCTCCAAATCAGCCTCCAAAAAAGGTTTATTTTGGGAATTCGCTAAGTGTACAAAACAGTATTTGATCATACAGTTCAACACCATTTCATAATATATGCACACCAAGGTACAGCTCTGACTTCTGAGTACCTGATTTTGAGCCCTAATAATGCTTTTTAAACATTTTTCTTGCTTAATATGGATTCAGAGTAGTGAATTGCCCACCAGGTATTAAAGAGAGAGTAAACACTTCATTTGGGATTAATGTCAATCGGTTTCTTTTCAAAGCTTCTATTACTGTAATATAGATATAGCAGACCCAGCATTTAAGGGCACTTAGGCAGTGGCACTATTTCTGATCCAGATGAGGTAATACTGCAACAAACGTGTTCAAGAGGGTTCAAAACCGCAATTCTCCAACATATCAAGAACGATCAAAGCAATTTGTTTAGAAAATAAAAAGAAGATGGCAACTGGTGGCAACAACAACAACAAAAGAGAGGCAGGCACACTCTTAAACACACAGCAGTATTAGCAAGTGGTGAAGGAACCATATTTTGTAATTGCCATCAACCAGTGTCTCGCTACAATCAGAAGGAAATTTCACTTAGCTGGTGCATATGTTCATGTATTATTTATTCTCCCTGAGAGCACTGTGTAGATGTATAAAAATTGAGGGACTGGCAGTCCTGGAAACAGAAGGTCTCTCTGTTAAGCTGCAGAGCGGATTTTACTCAGGCAGTTACATTATCCTAGGCATAACTTGGAAAAATGGTGCTGTTAGAATGTTATTACAGATGGCCAAAAATAGTGTCCAGCACTTCTTCTGGACCCTCTCGGCACAAAATGAACCCTGCTGTTAACATTTAAAATAGGAATTGCTGAGGTAAGATACCCTTGGCAACACCTTAGAATACCTAAGGACAGCATTTCTCTTCCTTGAAAACCTCAGGCACCTAGGGACAAGGAAAAAGCAGCAGAGAAATGTCATGAGACTCGTTCAAGAGCCTCCTGTGTCAGGCAATGGCAGACATGAAATAATTCCCATGCCTGAGATCAATCTCTCAACCCACATCAGCACTTCTGGTTCTCTGGGAGAGATCTATTCTTCCACGTTTGCTCTAACTACCGAATCCCTTTAGCAACATACAACATATTCCCTGAGAAGAGGGATTTACAACTCTGACACACCTCCTGTGCCACCTGTAGTCCAAAAGGGCATCAATTTCAATAGAAGATGGCTCAGAAATGCCAATAACCAAAAATCTTTCCTTCCAAACTCTTTTCAGAATTAATAGGCGGTAAGGAAAATTCCCTACTGCATGACTTTCCTCCACAAAGCTATGAGGACCTCCAACAGAGAACAATGAAGATTAATAAAAAAATAAATAAATTAAATGTCATTTTCTCCTCATTATAATAAACTCCAGTTGAAAAGAAGGCTACACAAGGGATGCTGAAGCTTTGCATTTCATGCAAATCTGCTCATGTACACACCAGAAATCTATTTAAGAACAAAGAGCAAGAATGAAATACTTAAATCATCGTCCCAAGGCACTATTTGAAAGGCCAATGGGCCAATGTCAGAAGCGTGCATTTCCATACCAGTGCTTCAAGCAGTGGCGGGCCTTGGAAGCCTGATGGCAGCAGCTGGCAACGGCAAGGAGGAGGAAGCAAGACAGGGAGCTCCGCACCAGTGTGTTGTTTTCAGCTCTTTTCAATGGCGTTGCAAGATGGGCCAGCACAGAAAGGACACACTGCTCTTCCGTCTGCTTTTCCCTTTTTGTTTTCCGAGAGGCTTTGGAGGCCCTTCACAGGAACAAAGCAGGTTTTTCAGATGCTGGTTACTTCAGAACAAAGCCAGTCTATTATCAGAGCAGACGTCATGTTATCCTCCTTTCCAAAGGTCTGGAGCAGCTCACAGGCAGCACTCACCGAATCCGCTATTTACTGGTGTAATAGATCATGCTCCCAGCCTGCAGTTTTTGAAAGGTGCCCCAGCACTGCCAAGATATATAACAGTATGAGATAAGAATGGGTACTGCTCTGCGATTGACTTTTTAGGATTCACTTTTTGCTGGGAATACAAAGGATGATGCAAGTTAGAATTTTCTACCAACTACCTTGTATTCTCACTCATTCAAAAGGTAACAGATCCCCTTCTGGCATGTGCACACATATGCTTTGCCTAGAATTCCCACGTGTTAACTCTGCTGCATTACAGAGTATTTTTATAAATCTTTTTTTTTTTTGGTTTGTCGTATTTTATGACATTAAAACTCATTTGTGTCCCGTGATCAAGAAAATTAGAATATCCATGTACTCTTTTTTGCACCTTTAGCTATTCTGTACCACCATACCCCCACCCCATTCTTTTTCTTCTTAATGCAATGCCTTTTAAAAGCACCTTTGTCCAAAAGTTGTGCTATTTTTCTTCACTTTCTGATGAATTATTTTTCTCCCTACCACATGAAAACTGGGCCCGTCCAACGAGACAGCCAGAACTGCTCCAAGTCATGCCATACAAAGAGCCACCTCTTATGGCCAGGAAAGGATTACGGCTGGGCTAGGGACGTCCAAAGGAGTGAGATGGGAAAACTTCCACCAAAGATGGTGCACTCGGTGCCTGCCTGTCCTTCTTCCACTCCTTCTGTTACTGACCATCACTGTAACGGGGAGTGGTGCTGAAAGCCCTGACAGCTTCGTGGCACAAGCAGCGACTGGCAAGAGGGCCTCATTTTCTCATTAAATAGGAAAGAGAGAGCAAATGGAAGGAGAGGCACCATGGGACTGAGCCGAGCGCCAAACAGTAGGAAGGTACCAGGATTACTGTGGAGAGAAAAAAGCTGGCAGTTTCAAAATGACAGAATTGCACAGATTCCAGGACATAGCCTGGAGCACCAGCGGAACCTGACACACTCTAAGCCTAACAAAATGTCCAAAAAATAAATTAGGAGGGGAATTACAGGGCGAAATGTACAGCAGAAACTGCTAAGACCAGTGTCCAGTATATAATCCTGGCCCATGGTACTGAGCAGGACCTCTAGTGAAGCCTGGACTGAGGTCTGGGTAGCTATCTCCCAGATGGTTTCAGAGAAAGAAGCACAAGGGGGGGGGGGGGGAATTTCTCTCTTACCTTCCCAGAGAACGACCTGACCTATCCCTTTTCTTCTGACTCATGCAATGAGAACCACACGGGCCTACGCAGGTGAGGGAAATGAACTAAAATGATAGCGTGGTCTGGTGAGACAGCAGTAGTGCCCCAGGCACATGTTAAAAACTAAGCATTTCTGCTAACAACCCTTCAGAGACCAAATTCTTGTCACTCTCACCTATACTATGTACTTAGAAAGGGGTGGGATGTTTTCAATTAGTGCTCTTCTCAGAGGGTGAACCTTCTACAGCTAGGGGCAATTTTTGCTTTCTGCACTGCGATTGATCTCTTATCGCTGGTTTCATGGTAAAAATAAGTAATGCTGACCAGAAGAAATGGGAATCTTCTCACTGCAGAGTATGTGTACCACCCATTCCTACCTGCATCTAAGTATTTCAGATTTAGAGAGCACCCCGAGTACACAACTTTTTTCAAATTACTGTCTCACTCTAGCAACCTGAATGCCAAAAAAAAAAAAAAAAAGCAGTTTGGAAGTGCAGACACTGAAATCAGCTATTTCCCAAGATTATTTCATTTATTCAAAAACAACTAAGATGGGAAACTTCGGGTGCTGGAGATGTAAAATACTAAGAGTTGTCCCTCCCATGATGGCACACAGTAGAATAGATCAGAAACAAAGCCCGCAAGACAAATTTTCCAGCTCAGCCTGACCTATGCGTAACAAGAGATAAACCAGTAGAGTAATTTATTTCATCATCAGCAACACAAGCAAGAGAAAAGGACTTGCTGGCATCAGGAGTGTTTTAAGGATGTCTCTGACCTAAAGATTCCTGCTGTCTCAGATAACCTGCTGGTGATTTGCTGTCTCGCTCATGGAGCTGTTGAGGAGATATATTGATGAAGCTTATAGTAATGCCAGGCAAAGCAATAAAAAAGCCTCCTTGACATTTGCAAATTTTGAGAGTCCAAAGGGATTACCTCTCTTCATGTCATTCTATCTTATTTCTGCTTCAGGCTGATTTCCCCTTACTGCTAACATCTCAAATGTGATCACCTGAAAAAATAAGAGCCAAAAAAGCTTAATTCAGTCTTGCCTTTTACTCACTGCTACTTACAGGCAAAGCCCTCAGATTATTTGACATGGCAAGTATCTCTTTAACAACCTAAAACTATGCTAACTTTTAAAAAGTATAAAAGGAAAGAAGAGTAGTTAAAAAAGCAAATTTCATCCCACTTTTTGTATCTCACAATGTATATTTGTATAAAATGTGGTCTTTAAGTAGATTGTCCATGCTTGACAGCCTTAGATAATGAAGTATTTAATGTATCACCTGAATCATCTTCAGAAACAATAACGTAAGTTCTCCATAAATCACACCCCACAGAAACGTGTATTTGGAGGTGAGGCTTGCTGTATACTGAAAAGATGTGCCATGACAAGTAGCCTGCACAACAGAAGCTGAAGACACAGAGTAAGAAATTTAGTTTAACAAATTTTACCGAGTTCATAAAATAGACTGACAGTTCATCTAAGTGACCTGAATTTACTGTTGACTTCCATTACAGAAACAACAACTCACAAGGTACTCCCTATTTTATTTCTTAATTTGCTGAAACAAAACACGACACTTGCTAATTGTTATACCATTTCATTAACCTCTTTGGTCAAACAGTTAAAAAAAAAAAAAAAAAAAAAAAAGGAAAGAAAGACAGCAGGGGTAAACTACCCTTCAGATGGCTAAAGCATGAAAACTCTGGAGCTGTACCTTTGTTACTGTCTTTCAACTCAGTGGGTTGAGTCAGCTTCTGCCTAGTTTATTTTGTGGGTATACAGGGAGTGAATGTAAGTGCTTTCAGCACAGCAAGTGTTGAGTCCTTTCCTCTGACACAGACCAGAAATCCAAACCAGGCATATGCATGCATCATGGTTCATGCTATCCATACAGCTACTATTCGTAAAGCTTTTATAAACCTCTTGATTGTTTTTATTTCAGATGTTTTACAATTCCAGTGAGACAAAAGCAAGGAGAAAGTGATCACATTCACCCAGTTGCTTTTTAGGAGCTAGGCACAGTGCAGCTATATAAAAGAGCATGCACACATATATAAAACAAAATCCTAAGAACATTCCTGCTTTTCTTTTTAAATAGTCTCCCCTTCGCAGGAAACTTCTCCAATCTTTAGAGACAACTGCATCTCTGACAACTCATTTCACAGAGCTGCTTCTCTCCTCTTCCTTCCCTTTTCCCAGGGGGTGCGGTGGCTTCGCTGATCATGTGCCACAACATCTCCTGATTAATTCTGATAGACAACCAACAGTTAGCTGGCACATCATCATCATCGCCCCAGGATGAACAATAATCCGCCTCACCATCTGCTCTCGGATTTATTTTTAAGCAGCCATTGCTCCCTCTGGTGTGGCAGGGACGGCGCCCTTCCCCTGGGGGTGATGCGCTGAGGGGTGGTGGCGTGGTGGCGGGTCTGGTCCCGCACCACCGGGCATCGCGTTGGATAGGAGACACGTGGGTGAGCGCAGAATCCGAGGAACCAAGACCTGCACACAGCGGTAGCAGGAGTATTGGGAGGCAACGTACGTTGCATTTCCTGAGACCAGTGAAGGATTTCAACATCAAAGCTTTCTGGATCACTTCGGTTCACTTCTGAAAGTAACGGATGGTTAAAGCTTTGCAGTGCTTACAGACAGGCACCGTCCCAAAGGAGCAGTGCTGCCGTGCCAGTAAGTTTCAGCCTACAAAATCCCATGTCACGTGGACTTGATCCATAACTTCCTCCAAAGAGGAGGACCAAGACACTTCATCGTTACGAGAAGCTAGCTGGGAGCCACCAGAAGGACACGAGAACTGCCTGAGGAAGTTGTAAGGCATTGAGGAGGTTCATCTAGTAACTGCAGGACCCTGCTCGCAGCCTTCACACCCTCTTTTGGGTCCAGTAGTGCAGTCCAGGAGGTGGCAATTACAGACTCACTGGGGCCATGCCACTGTTGAGAAGTGCTGATGCCACCAGCATACTGCAGGGAGAGGACACATTTGGAAACAGATGTCACAGTGTAATACAAACTTAGAAACAAATCAGGTGGAATCTGAAGTTTTGTGCAGCTGGTGAAACGTGCTATACACCTTTCATGTACTATCAGCAAGCTCTGATGACTACCCCACAGAAAACAGAGAAGTGCACAACGCAGTCCCTCCAATATGAACAAGAATTTCAGAAGGACAAACACAAAGGGCAAAAAGAATAGCTGTGAGGGATGGGAAAAATACTAGAATCATAGGGTGGCTCAGGAAGGAAGGGACCTTTGCAAGTCTCTTGCCTAGCCTCCAGCCCAAACCAGATTCAGCTCTGACTTTATTTAGCCTTGCCTTGAACACTTCCAAATGTGTACAGCCTCTCTGGGCAACCTGCTGTGCTCCTTGACGATCCTCATGGTGAAAAGCTCCATCTCATATCTGGCTGGAACCCCTTTTGTTTCAATTTACACCCTTTGCCTTTTGTCCTCCCAGCAGTCACCACTGTGAAGAGCCTGGCTCCATCTTGGTCATCTCTTCTGAGGGCTGGAAGGCAGCTGTTAGATGGGATGCACTCCGATGCTAGCAAGACTGCTGAGACTGTCCTGTAAAACATCCTCATAAGCAAACCAGGGGTAAAAGGCTGAAGATGAATGGACAACACGGAGGATGCACACCTGAAAAATATTCTCAGTGAGTATGTATCAATAACTAAGTATCAGCCGGGATAACCCCACTCAATGCTGCTCCGGTCCTGATGATAGCTAACATTTCTAGTGACTGACAGATAAACAAATTCCATGAACAAAATGCGGACAGAGGAGGGTTAAAATGCTTTGGGAGGCAGCAACGCTAATCCAGATGAAGAAATTTCTGGAATCCACATTATGAAATTCATTAGAGCCAGGTAGAAGATACTGCACTGGTTTTAAAAAAGGGGGTGAGCAGAAAGGGCTAATTGTCTAGGCAACACACTGCAATGATCTCTGGCTCACAATGAAGGACAAAACCAACAGGAATCAACAGTGCTGTGCGGCAGACAGTAAAAGAGAATCTGGTTGCTGTGTATATTAACAACTATGTCATGCAAAGCATGAGACAATGCTATGTTATCCTGCTTCATTCTGCCCTATGACCACCTGTGGTGATAAACAGAGCGCAGCTTCAGATACTGTGATGATTCCAAGGGAACAAAATGACAGCTTAACACATATGCTTCATTAGGAAAAAAAAAATGGGGAAGACTGACTTGTTCAGTTTTAAGAACGTAGTGCACGGCAAGTTTGGGGTATTTACTACACTAAAGCAACAAAAGTGGTGACAAACTGTTCTTCACTTTCTGTGAGAAAACTTTAGGTTAGGATATTAAGAAAAACGGAGGATAAGGAGCACTGGAGCGTACTAGCCTCAGAGGTTAAATTTATCCTGCTTCAGAAGGGGGTGACAGGCTCTCTCTTCTAGTCCTGCAATGCAACCAAGTAGTTCTCAGCGTACACTAAAAGGCAGTTAAGTCTTTCGTCTGCTCCTTCCCTACTTTGTGTCTACTTTTCAAAGCAGAAACAAACCTAACACTTCGAAAGCCACAACAAACATGAAACAGATAACCTGGCAAGAAAAATTTAAGCAGAACTTCTCTGCCACTGCTGAGGGCTGTGTGATAAATAATGCCAGTTAACAATTGCTTCCCTTGGAAAAATCTGGTTCTGTATCATCATTCTGTTTCACAAACAAACACTCCATCTCTTGTTTTAGGCTTTATTCTCTACATTTCCATCACCAGATTTCCAGTTTTAGCATGTTTTTTTACCATGCTTTTGATGAAAGCCACAAGCCCAGGTCACAGTACCCAAAGGGTTGGCCAGTGAATCACACCAGAGGACTCTGAAGGCAGCTCCTGTTTGCACCAGTGACTACACCACCAGTGCCTATCCTTGTCTTACCATCTTACAGTGAAACTGCATGCTTGAATTCACACTTTACTTTGCTCAGCTGCAGAAGCGATCAATGAAATTGTTTTCTTCTAAGAAAATCCTGTACGAACTCTGAAGACCAAAATGCTGGTGAAGAGACCAGGTTCTGCACACCGTGTGGTGCCCTACTGGAAATCTGTCCAATGCTGCACAACACAGGGTTCCCAGCATCCCAAGGGACATAATATTATCTGTTCTCCTTTTCTTTCTCATTAGCTTCAATAAATGACATTTTAATCAATACCTCACCGAGTCTGAGTGCCTTTCTTACTGGAATCATAGCAAACACTTGCACCAGCACATTACACATGACTGATACAGACCATCTGCTAACCTGTTTAACTTAAAGTCACAGCAATGTTTTTGACTTTAACACAATATTTCGTGCATGACTCAGCACTGAACATCTCATGATGCTCTTGTCCTGTTTTCCCAGTCTCCAGCACATACAGGCTGAAAAGAAAAAGCAGAGAACTGCAGGTTAATTCCTACACACGGTTCTTCATCATCCCATTTTCTGCTGCTCCTAGCGCATTCACCTAGGAGGAATGCTGAAAATCACATATTCTCTCTTTGGTAGATAGAGCGGACTTGCTGATTTGAGAGTGGGCTGGAAGAGAGCTTAAATCAGCTTGAATTTGACTAACTGACCACCACTAAAAAACAAAGAAACAAAAAAAACAACAACCAACAACAAACCACTAACATTCTTGATCCATGAAACTTTTAAGCAGGGGTGAAGACAAAAATGTACAGACGTGGAAGTTCACCAAAAGCTACCTTCATGCTGAAAACAACGTCCAGAATCTAAGCCAAGACATCTGGGTTCTCAGTTTGCTACAGGCCGTTTTAACAGTCCAGAATAAGCAGAGTAGAATAATAAATATATTTTATGCCAGTCATTGATAAAGTAGTAGGTTAATTATTTTATATATTATATAGTGATTATTATTTTTAATAAATACAAAATTTTAATGCATAGTTTTTTCTTAATAAAACCAAAACCTACCATTTTTGTACAACAGCTCCATGTCTCTCCGGATTGGACTGTTCCATACAAAAGAGAAGTTTAACTACATCAGACCATATGTGAGCTTGATTTTAACATGTGCTGTTTTAATAGGTCCTCCAGAGTCTTAGAATGAAATTGGCAGGCTTAGCATTCATCTGGTGCCTGTGACAGCTAGGAAGGATTCTTCCCACTGAACATAAGACATTTACAGCACAGACATGAACATACGGGCTACTTCACTAGTCAGCAGGGCTCCCTTTACCGGCAGTGGTGAGGCAGAAGCTCTGTCACAGACCACTTCTGACCAGATTAAATGTCTGCCTCTGCAGGAGCCAAGCTGTCCTTTAAAGTGCCTCTCTCGCATGACTGCTAGGAAAGCCTTGGTAACCAGCTCAGGTGTGCATGCCAGCTCTGCAAACACCCAGCCAGGGGAGATGAGTACCTTGTCCAGTTTCAGCGCCTGTGTTTAGGAGGAAATTCTTTCTCATTTATCCAGTTATGTTATGGGAACATTCAGTGCTCTTCAAGGGTGTTTTAAAGCAAAACCAACATTGAGATTAATTTTAGCTTCTTTCCAAAGTCTTCAAAAATAGGAGAAATGTTAGCTGCATTAATTTCTTGGGCTGCCTTTTGTTCTTATTTCAGCAGTAATAACTAATGAAGAATGCCATCCTACAGTTGGTATTTTGCAGCAGAGGCAGATGAAAGATTTTACAGATTCCAACTGTGACTTGGGGAAGAGAATGATAACAACTCATCCTCAGAGAAAACCTGTAAGGCTGCAACTCTGGGAGTCTCAACTCATTCTCTTCCTAGTTTTGTCGCACCAAGTTATTACCAATTACAAATGCATCACAGAAGTTGGATGGCTATGTACATTCATATACATGAATAACTTCACAAAACTTCATTGTAACACTGCCAGTTATTTCCTATAGAGAAGAACACTGACACAATTATTGGGATTTTAATTCATTCATTTTGCTGCAAGTAAATGCCAGCGCATTTTATTATACATGAAAACACTGACATTGTGATTACACAGCAACGTTTTGGTAGCAGGGGGGCTGCAGGGGTGGCCTCTGTGAGAAGAGTCCAGAAATTGCCCACCCCCATGTCAGATCAGAGCCAGCTCCAAAAGGATCCTCCCCTGGCCAGAGCTGAGCCAAGAGTGACTAGTTGGGCCTCAGGGAGAGCAAATTAAAAAAGGGAAAAAAGCTGTAGTGTAACAACAGCTGGGAGAGAGGAGTGAGAAGCAGCCCTGCAGCCCCCCAGGTCAATGCAGCAGGAGGGCAGGAGGTGCTCCAGGCACGCAGCAGCAGTTCCCCTGCGGCCTGTGGAGAGGCCCCTGGTGGAGCAGGCTGTCCCCCTGCAGCCCATGGGTCCCACACGGAGCAGATCTCCACGCTGCAGCCCGTGGAGGAGCCCCCAGTGGAGCAGGTGGATGTGGCCTGGATGGAAAGCCCCCACAGGAGCAGGCCAGAGCTGCAGCCCGTGGAGAGGAGCCCACACAGGAGCAGGGGGTCTGGGGGGAGCTGCCGCCCATGGGGGACCCGTGCTGGAGCAGTTTGCTCCTGGGGGATGGACCCCATGGTACGGAGCCATATGGGAGCAGTTCTTGAAGAGCTGCTGCCTGTGGGCAGCACCCCCAGGCTCAGTTCAGAAGGACGGCATCCTGTGGGAGGGACCCCATGTCCTGCTTTGGGGGAAGAGGTAGAAGAAGATGGATGGAGATGAAGGTGTTTATAGTTTGCTTTTAGTTCTTACTGTTCTAATCTGGTAGTGATATGCAATCAATTATATTAATTGCCCTGTGCTGAGTCTGTTTTTCCCATGGAGGTTCTTGGTAGGTCTCTCTGTCTTTATCTCAACCCACAAACTTTCTTTCATCATTTTTTCCTCCCTGCTCTGTTGAGGACAGGGAGTAGGAGAAGGGTGTGGTGGAGCTCAGCTGCCCATCAGCATGAAGCCACCACCACAGTTTAGTGCAAGCATGCACCCTCTGATAGAGCATGCAAGGCAGTAAATTAATGTGTAGTAAATCACTATATATTGCATGTTTTAAGAAATGGCATTTGCATAGAGTTGGATGCATGTGCATGGAGTAAATAAAATTGCAATTCTACCCTAACATTGCTGATTTCCTGATGTTTGAGTATCAATCATCCCCCTCTTTTCCAAGCCAGAAGGCTCCAGGACTGTCTGTTTAGATCTTACATGCCCATCACTGCAGTAACTGAATGTCTTCAACTCTCAAGGGAGTAAAATTTCTTCTCTATTCCATCCTGCCTCCTGGAACATATACATTTTTGAAAATTCTAATAGAAATGGTATTCCAAGTACTTCTCTATTTTCCTACTAAATATACTTCTTTTTATGGAGCAAGGACCAAGAATTTCTCTTCCCGCTCAGATCAAGGGTCTTTTCCCAATTACTCAGTCCAAGATCCTCTCTACACTTTTGCACTAGCTTTCCTTTTAGCACAACTCTGACTTCTCTACATATTTTGAGACTAATTTTACCTAATTCACAGCAATCTGGGGAATGAAGCAATTCGTTCTGGTTCCATGTGAATACACAGGGACCAGGGGATGTTTTGCCTCAGAGCTACAACTAAATGAGGCGAACAGAGAATAAAAACACAAACAAAACCCCAAACCACGTAACCTCACTCTGCTGGCACCTGCACCAGTCACTTGATGCACTATGAAAAACAGAGATTGTTACGGGAAGCAGGCACAAAAGCAATCACTTGTTATCTCTGCAATCCCAAACCAGAATATTCCTATTTCTCCTTGGGTACAAGATGAAGAATAGCACTACAAAGTAAGTGGCATCTGTCTCTGTGCGCTCCAAGGACTAACTTTCAGATAGTTCATCACTTGAAAGACATAACCATTCCCATTTCATCTGTTCATTGCCTGCTTGATGCACGTCACAAAAACATGACAATACAGATCAAAGATGCAGGAGAAGCATCTCTCCATTTCTCAACAAAGCATTGAGCACTTATAAAGAATTTACTTCAGGGTCAAGGAAAGACAGAGAAAAAAATTACAGTGAAGGCAAGAAGAAATGTTCAGATTTTGGACAAAAGCAGTCAGTGAAAGATTAGGGTACTGTATTAAAAAAAAACACAAATCTTCTAAAAACAAACAAACAAACAAGCACACACTGCTTTTCAAATTTAAAAACAAATCCAGAGTCTGATTTAACCCTTACATAACAAATTGATAATGCTTTGGATTCCCTCCTCATCCCCCCCCCCCCAAAAAAAAATCCAAGATGAACATCCTGACACTAGGCAAGGGATGGAAGTTCCCTTCAGAATGGAAGGAAGGAAATTTGAAGCTCCAGAAATATGCTAGAATGGTCCCCCAAGCTTTTCTTGATCACTCACCCCATCAGTAGTTTTAATTAACATGAACCAATTTTGAATTTTTATACATGTACAACTGGACTAATAGATTATGTATAATGTAAAAAAGCAATAAAAATTCAAAAGGATGAAATAAAAACCAAAATGAACACATTTTATTAACAGTACAAAAATAATAGAAAAATATTTTATTCATGCCCCCAATGGATTGCTTTGCATAGACTCCCAACCTGGAGCCTGCTCTAGATGGCCTTCTATCTTCCTCCCTCCCCAAAAAAGGATTAGGTCCTCCTCTTGTAGCTCAGTGAGGAATCGCACGTGCCTTGAGCTGAAGCAGAAATAACCAACCATGATGGCAGCAAGCCCAGCAACTGGCATTCAGACCTGGGGAAGGGTGGAGGAGACCTGAGGTTCATGGCTTATTGTATTAGGGACTACACATCATGACAACTGAGGAAAACTTGAAGTTGGAAGCCAGAGCACAGGAGAGAATTTACTGGTATAAAGGGAACTGAGCATGAACGTTAGTTATTACAGAAAAAGTCTGAACCCAATCTTAAGTTTTAGAGGTGCTAGAGGATAAGAGGAAAAATGGGAAGCAAAATATTTTGACTGAAGGGAAGAGAGGATGTTCAACTGTCTTGTAGACTCATCAAGAAACTGAAGAAATATGGTCCAGATAAATTCATCATAAAATGGCTGCATAAAAGGTGAAGAACATCATTTTTAGATTGCTTGCTGTGAGCCAGAAAGGGCATTTCAAGGGTCTACCTTGGTTCACTTAATTTCATACTTTCTACTAAAGATTTTGAAAGTAGAACTGTATACACACGTGCAATCTACTAAGTGTCCTAATGAGACAGAAATGGAAAAGGTTTTTTGTAGGAACCACAATTAGAACACAAAACTATCTTTATAAACTATAGAAATTGCCAGAAGTCAACCAGATGAAGTTTTACTGAAGTCCAAAGCATTTCGCCTTTTATATTACTTTTATATTACTCACCTATACCAGCACCTTCCCTTCCATACTGCCAAAGATAGTTATAAACTGTATAAAGGCACCTTCAGATTGTCAGAATAGGGATGAAGACAGGTATGTCATAACTTCATTTTTCAGACACTGCAGTTTCAGGACACTTACAAGGACCTACACGGACAAGTGAGTGCCTGTGATTGAGACTGTACCACTAAAGAGATTCTCCAGCAAGATAACTTCTGAGTAAGATAGCAATTTCAAGCTCTAACTGCTATAATGTGAAAAAGAAAAAGCATATCACAAATGTACTGAAGGATTTTGCATCACAGCTGACAGCAGTTCTTAAATGAAGAGTCATCGCAAGTTGATGAATCAATGTTTTGACACTGAGAAATTGTATTGCATACCTGCATGCAAACACTGGCATATATTAAAGAAAGTGGTTTTATATAGCCTTCAAAAAAAAAAAATCAGCAAATGCATATTTGAAATTGTCACATATTCTGATTCAGTCAGTGATCTGAAGAAAAAAAACTCCTACTAAAATGAATCCTCAAACATTTCTAAAACTGATGTTCCTGGCTTCCCATATTGAGAAGCTTACAAGGTCTTAATGTTCCTTCCAGAACTGATTATGAACAAACATACTGACATTAATTGCAAATATCTGAGCTCTCACAGCTCTCAAGTTCCATATAGAAGGCCCAGTGTGTTGTTTACTTCCTTTTGCCTTTCTTCTCAAGTACATACTCATGCTCAGTACCATAAATACTTCCATCAGAGCAAGTAGGATTAGCACAACTGCAAGGTGAATTTCCTTCTGTTAGAAATGCATTGTGCACAGATTTAACTAATACTTCACCTTATTTGATATAAGAGAGGTACTATCTAAAATTGAAATAGAAATAAGCTCTGACTCCTTTCCTTTACAAGTAGTAAGACCAGCAATGAACTTGGATTTCTGATAAAACTGATCAGCTGCACTCCAAAGGGAGAGAAGCAGAGCATAAAAGACTCATTTCTGCCCCAAAGTCTCTTTAATCCAGAAGAAGACAGAAAGAGAGAAAAGAATCTCAGAAATTTGCAAACATTTTGTCTTCTAGTTAAATATCAACGACAAAGATGAAATTTTAAAACAGTGCTGAAGACTAGCAGAGGCTCAGTATTTCTAAGGCATGAGTTCTACTTGAATAGGATCTAGAAGCTCAGAGTCACACACAACTGGAGCCCTGAAGAAAGCAAAAAAAAAAAAAAAAAAAAAAGTACTGAGGAAAACTTTTATTGTAAAGCTGTCAGTCTAACTAGAGAAATCAGGCAAGCGTGAAGAAAGGTGTCTTAATATTTCCCATTTTGAAGGTGGAAACCTTAACAGTTAAGTTATAAAGTCATGCAAATGTGGTAGAAAGGGGAACTCTGGAGCTCATGCCCAGTGTGTTGATCTGCAAGTTTCTACTGTGGCATCTAAATGACAGCCACCCCAGAAACATTTAGGAGGATCTGCAGATAGCATGCTGATGTGGGCATGGGTCAAGTTGCAGCTCTGCTGTATCTTCTTTTTACAACTGAAGCCATTTGTGCCTGGATGAGACTGTCACCACTGCAGTCTTGGTAATGCAAGACAGCACACCCTTAACACTCAGACTACCGAATGTACAACAGATTGACATGATTAGGATTTCATTTCAGAGATAATATTAAACGGCAGAGTGTCCTTCATTCCTTGAAAGCAGCAAGTTCCTGTCTGCTTTACAAGTTAGGGCTTTCAGCTCCAGGCAGACTAAGATGAACCACCAAGGCATTTACCAGCCACAAACCCCCTGGCCAACAGGAAGGATGAGGTGCAGGCTGAACACACACCACAACAGAAACATTCTGGTGTGGCCACACAAGGTCCAGTTTTTAAAGTCCATTACATAAAAAAATATATGCGTAAAAATTGTATGGTAACTGTGCTGAGCACACACAGATTGCCTTGACTTAAATACCTTAAAATGCCCAAAAGAATCAAGCCAAATATAGAGACAGTCCTTCTGCACAGAAACAGCATCTTCTGAAAATTTTAGCTAACATAAAACCAAATATAGCAGGTGAAGATTATTTCCTTCTTCCTCTTGCTTCATTAGTTGCTTTGCAACATGTATTTTTAAAGATTTTATGAGACTGTTTGTGTATATATACCAGCCAACTTAATTATAACTGTTACTTACTTCTCATATAAAAATGGGGATTTTTAAAATTGATGTAGTCTATTCCCAGCAATAAATGTGATTTATTCCTATGATCTTGTTCGTAAAGCAGAGGGAACAATTAAGACAGCCATCTCTCCATTTCAGGTTGAGTGAAGCATCACAAATCACCTAATCCTTTGTCTTTTATGGTCAGGCTATAACCTTGTCCTCCACTCACCGCAATGGTGTACATGTGCTTTGTTTTAGGCCTGAGGACAGGCAAGCAAACGCTTTTTAAAATCAGCTTCACCAACTGAATGCAATTTCTATGGAAATGAAAAAGCAGGTCTCTTCTCTTGACTCCAGAGAATTATATCCAGAAGCTGCTAATGATCTCTTCACGACTTAAAACTGCAGTATTCAAATATTCCCATAAACACTGACATTAGCGTTCATACTCAGTCTTGCAGTAAAACTGCTAACCCATTTGTCTTCTTGTCAGTGACAGCGCGTTCAGAAGCAGGGCAGTTTTACCCTTTTTCTCAACATGAACTCAGCAAGCTGGGCCACACCAGTGGAGACCAACAGCGAAGATAACGCAGGAAAGACAGCCTGCCTTAGCACCACACATCAGTGCAACCAAAAAGCAAATTAGGCGCTTTAATTCCTCAGGAACAAGCAGGAGAATAAGAATAAGACTACTAAATAGCTTCAGAGGAAGAAAATGTTTGATTGTAAAGGGGAAGGTTTTTTTTCCACGATCCATTTTCAGATGGGCTTTATCTGAGCTATTTTATATTACTGAGCTTGCTCCTGTTCTGCCAAAGCAGCTGCCTATTTCCTTCCGACTCCCAGATTTCCTTTAATCATTGAAGACATGATGCTGTGTTCTGATGAAATGCCTTTCCTGGCCATTCCTGATGGAGGGAATTAAAAGCCTTGCCAATCCTTTTGAAATGCAAATCTTCACCAAATAGGTTTCATGCCTCTTGCTACTGTTGCTTTTCCCTGAAGAGCACATTGGGGTGGAACAGCAAAAGGATTGCTTATCTTCTAAAATGAATATTGTCTTGCACTTGCCACCCCCTAATCTCCCACTCTCATTTTCATCTTTCTTCCTTCCCAGATCTCACATTTCTGAAGCTAAAAAGCTTCTGTTACCTCCAGGTGACAATAAAGCTTGATCCTCCAGCAACAAAATCATTAATTCTCTTATCTACATAGCCAATACTGCTACACTGATTTTTTTTCTTTCAAATATCAACTATTTCTGTTAACTGTTGAGACCTTAACAGTGTAAAGACCCAGCCCAAAAACATCTTTTCATATTAACAGAAAAAAAAAAAATATTTCTCTACTCCTTTTTGGAGAGCATGGGAAAAGCATTTTAACTAAGGAGTGTTAATTAGAATGAGGAAGAAGCACATAGACCGATAATCTAGTACAGGACAAGAGAAAAAGAAAACAGTGAACCTTGACTCTCCCGGGGGACAGTGGTGGTGCAAATACGTCAGTATGAAGGCTCCAAGCATAGTTTTGTTCTTTTGCTTCAATTTCAGCCCACAGTTGTGGGGGATGATGCAGGGAAAAGAATAATTACTTCCAAAAGTAAGAGTTAAGTGTTTTGTGCAGCAGGACAGAGTTCTCCAGAGTAAAACCTTGTATGCTGCAGGACATTCCCATGAAGTCACTGATGAAGACTACACAGAATCACTACCATGGTTAAAGTAAGATTAAAAAATACAGGGAGAAACGTGTTTATGAGCAGCTGGTGACAGAAGAGGACTTTTTTCTGCATTTCTGGAACAGAAATTAAGAAATTTACACTATTTGACAACAACAAGCTAGATTTCATGAACTGTTCCTGGGGGTGCTAAGTTTTCAACAAATTCAGACAGACATGTTCGTGTTCAGAGCTGATAAATGACTAGCAGCATGTTCAACAATACTAAAGCTTATGTTATTTTTGGCTTTATTTTGTAATGGAACTTAAGAAAGAAAAAAAAAAGCAATGAATAGACTACCTACATGCAATCCCAACTGCAACTATTCCTCAGAAAACACGGTTAGTAGGAAACAGAACGAGCACCATTGCTTGTGGAACAGTTTTGCTCCTTCAAGTAGTTTAAATACAAGACTGTCCAACGCTGGCATACACTGTGGGTTCTCCATTTCAGCTGTGCAAGTTTTAGCACTTCTGGGCAAAGACAGCAACAGCAACCAACATGCAGTCTGTGGGCAAGAAAGGATTCTCTAGTAGAATTTGCACTTGTGTGCCTCCCACCACCTTTTTTTAAGTCATTTCACCATGGGCATGCATATCAGGCCATATGTGTGTAGAAACTCCAAGCCATCAAGCTCTTGAGAGGGCTGCCTGCTAGACTGAGTGTCTAGGGTCAGAAAGAGTATTTCTGAGACAATATCCCAATACATCTAAGCTTTCTGAAACATGCAACAACTTCAGACACAGTGGCAGGAACGTTAAGCTCTCTTGTAGCTCAACAAAAAGCTCACTTTAGAACTTCATACTTCACTCTGAAATCTCTGGACAAGTTTCCCAAATGCCGTGACTGTATTTCTCCATACATTATACTGACATCAGCATTATCTGCAACGCAAGCACACACAGCTTCACAGCAGTCACCCACTCTTTGGAAAATCAGCTGTCCAATTTCTTGTCCCAAAACATTAGAGGGGTAGAAGGAACCAGCAGCTTTCCATTTAAACCAAATTCAATATTGCTTTTAACTCGAGACTGCTGTTGGTGACCTCAACTCCATCCTCCACATTTAAGACCCAGAGCAAATCTGGCTGGGACATAAATAATGCTTATTCTTGTAAATGAAAGGAAGCAGATCTTGTGATTTGGCAGGGCACACGTAGATTGCAACTGCAAGAAGTGTATGCTTGGCATGTACGGTGATGGCATTATTGCCAGTTATCAAGCATTTCATCAGGACACCTGCCGCAGTTTCATTTGGCGTGCTTCTGCAAGCAACTTCTGCCTCACAATACTCAGCTGCTTTGGATACTGGCTAGGAGGAACTGTGTTCTCATTGGCACCCCCACAGCACAACTGATCAGATCGCTATAGAAACCCCATGTTTCTCACTCATTCATGCAACTGATATTTCTTCATAAGCTGGAAAACGAGTCTGAACTGACATGATAACAGAAAGAACAGCTTGAATGTTGCCAGAGGGGAAGTTGTTAATTTTTCAGACAGTGCAACAGATTAGTGGAAAAGGGTATTTGTCCGAGCTCACGGATTAAGGTTCAAATGCATACCCCTTAAGCACAGAACTGAGTGACAATAAGGACCAACTTTGACCTTTTCAACACATCACAAAAAAACCACCACGCATACCTTTTAAGTATAAAAAAAGCAAAAATACAACCCCCCCAACAAAATAAACACAACCCACCCAAAAGAACACCACAACCTAAAAGCACTATACTGGATTGGCATGAGAAGGACTCTCCTCCCACCCCTCAAAAGGGTAAGAGATTTCATTCTTCCACACCATAACCACTTTTCCACTGGCTATTCTCAAATTCAGACACTGAAAGGAAAGATCAAAGAATGAAAGATTACTTCACTACACATACTGCATATCAGGTCCTCCAAAGACATCCTCCTTTAACGAGGAGCAACTGAACTTGAAGCAAAACCCATGATGTTATGCTTTCTACATATCATAGAATCATTAAGGTTGGAGAAGACCTCCCAGATCATCTGGTCCAACCATCACCCTGCTACAAACGTCACCCACTAAAACGTGTCCCTAAGTGCCAGGTCCAAACCTTCCCTGAACACCCCCAGGGACGGTGACGCCACCACCTCCCTGGGCAACCTGTTCCAATGCCTTACCACTCTTTCTGAGAAGAAATGTAACTTTATTTCCAACCTAAACCTCCCCTGGTGCAACTTGAGGCCATTCCCTCTAGTCCTGTCACTAGTTATCTGTGAGGCACCTAGTTACCTGTGAGAAGAGGCCAACCCCCCAGATCCCCACATCTTCCTTTCAGGTGGTTGCAGAGAGCAATGAGGTCTCCCCTGAGCCTCCTCTTCTCCAGACTAAACAACCCCAGTTCCCTCAGCCGCTCCTCATGGCACTTGTGTTCCAGGCCATTCACCAGCTTCGTAGCCCTTCTCTGGACATAATCGAGGGCCTTGATGTCTTTCTACTTCAGAGGACCTACTTTTCATCCAAAATAAAAAAATAATTAAATAAAAGTAAAGCTCTTTTATAATCCATACTCAAAACAAGTCAGAACTCCTCTAGACATGGAATTGTTTTTAGGAAATCACTCCAGGCATCTTTCATTTCTCTTCTAGAGCTTGTGTACAGCTTAGTAATGTTTTCAAGACTACTTCTGCATCTGTTTTAATTGCATTTTGTTAAGGGCTCCAAAAGACACCTTCAGAACGTACTGTCAGGTGGGCAAGTTTGTGTGTGTTCCCCTTGAAAACAGACAGCTTTGGTGTATTGGAGAGAGATACATGCAGAAAACTCAGAACATGAACAAACCACACAAAAATGCAACAAAAAAAACTCAAGTAAATTACTTCCTCTTGCAGAAATACTAGATGACCAAAGCTACTTCGCCATTCCACTTCACTCTCTAGGACTTGCAAGTAGCTGAACTGAAGCTAATGAAATCTACACAATGAAGCATTTTGTGGGAAAGCCCCATTACCACCTAGTTCCCCATGTCATAAAACTTACTTACAGACTCATGTAAGATCCATACAGTGATGCCTACTCCATTTTGGTGTTACTTCACTGCAGCTTTCTGGTTTTGTCCAATGTAAGCGTAGCATTGCTATGCCATCTCAGCACTGACAATGCACCAGCACCATGCCTACCTGCCACATGCGCTGCAAGACCTATTTCCGTATGGGATGGACACACACAGGCCTCCAACCTCTGCCCAATTAGCAGCGCTTGGGGAGAAAACACACTGCAGGTCTTCATTTGAAAAACAAAAAGGCAATAGCTTTTTCACAGCTATGCAGAGAGACCAGGGACCCAGTCAGCAGTTTCAAGCACACTGTATGGCAAACAAGCTAATAAGCTCTGTCAGGGGGCACAGCAGGTGTCAGTGGAGAATGAAGCAGGCAGGGTGCTCTGAGGGCACGGCAATGCTGTAGCTCCCTCAGCTGCAAAACAGCAACTTGATCACAGGCTGCAATGTATATGCAGAACCGTCCGCATGTGTGCATTTCGTGGGCATAGTTTAAGCAGCAAATGACAGAAAATTCAAAAGGTGTCAAACAAATTTGATGTGCTGCATTACAGAAAAACAACAAACTGAATTTCATGCTATAGTTCTTCCTTCCTGCTGACCTGGGTTTGCAATTAGAGAAGGGAAGCAATAATCTAATAACTTAAAAAAAAAAAAAAAAAGAAAAAAAAACACCTTCAGGAGCGCTTGGTGTTACCTAGAGGACCACCATGAGTTACTCATTCATCTCAGTGTCCTGGCTGCTTTTAGCCCAATTGCATGAAAAATAACGTAACAATTTCTGAACAGTGAAAGACATTTCTCTCTTGAAAACGTAAATTAAACATTCCAAAAAATGGACAGCATTAGACAAATTATTGATCGTTCAGGAGCGCCAGATGATTTAATACATATTCGGTACAAAGCTGGGAGAGGAATGCTTTCCTCTTCTTAGTGAGAGCCATTTCTACTCCAGCTCATAAGCACAACTTCGGCAGCTCCAAGCTGAAACGATTCTTCCTCCTGTCCTACTATGCACAGGCTGAGCCAGACAGTGCGCACAGAAAGACCTAACTGGACAGAAGTATCCAAAGAAATTCCTAACCTTTTATTTTGTTTTAAAAACACTCCAACCAAGACGGAGCCAAACACCAAGCAGGCCAACAAACTATTCCCTCAAATTGCATCCAGCTGTAGAAACACTACACAAGAAACAGGATTCTAGACGTGCTCCTGATCCAGCTGAAAAACAGATGCCCGTGCCCATAAGGATGACACTTCACAGATGCTATTACCAAGCATGCAGTTTCAAAAGAACAGCAAGTTAATAGAGTAAAAGATAGGAACGCTGCAGTCCAGCTTTCAGGAAGATATCACTGCAAATGGTTTTGCAATGTTCACAGATCCTAGAGATCTTATTGTTATCTATTTCAATTTGCAAAGCCAAAAGAAAAGTTAAAGTGATAACCGTTACTTGAAGGGCAACTATTTCCTGCACTTCTAATAATAAGATGTCCTTTGCAGACAAAAATGCTATCAATACTATACATATGGACTTGCATTTATCAGATAGATTAAAAAAAAAAAGAGACAGCACACCAGCCAGAAGACAATCTGGAATACAGGTAATCAACTTGCCAGCAGTCTACAGGCAACAGCTCCACCAAGTCTCTGATTTTGCCTCCAAAGAGGCCCTTATAACCCTCACGTTCAGCACAGCATCACCTCTAGCACTACCATCACCCATTTCTCCATCATTCTGAGTGACCCACGGTGGGACCAAAAGGTACTTCAGAAGCAGCATTCAGCTTGTACTCCTCCCCTTCAGGTTACAGATATAATCTACACATCCCTTGTAAGGCATTCTGAAGAGTATTCTTACTTTCAGAAAAGCCTGCATTAATTCTGATGTTTTTCTCAGTTTTTCTTTCCCTGTAGCTCCAGGCCTTATCATTCTGAAGCAGAGTAAAGCTGACAGGAGTACTCTTGCAGCTTTTGCCAGGAATTTGAATAGAAACAGTGAAATTAAGCAGACTATGGGCAGTTTCCCTCTGCTAGCATTTGCCAAAAGCTTTATGTGGCAGCGGAGACAAGCAAAATGTGCCTGTAAAGTCAAGAAAAATCACATGGAAGGGTTTACATACAATTGGAAAGCTAACTAAAAGACAAAAAAAATCTTCAGGGAATGTAGTGTTACTCAAACTCAATTGCTTTCAACTGTTCCTTTTTCAGGGAAAGTTTCTGGTATGTCAATTTACAAAGACTAAGTCCTGGTTTGGGCAGGTAAAGCTGTGAACTGCTGTAGCAGTAATATGATATAGCACATATATGGCAGTAAAGGGCAGATGAAGCTAACCGGAGTGCCTGTTCTGAAAAATTATTCAACCTAAAGAACAAGAATCAACAGCAAAAAGAACAAATACAGGATTGACTACATAGCATGAATATGTGGAATGAATAGTTCTACATGATTTTTTTTTCTAATGGCTGAAAGCGAGAGAATACAAAGAGATGTACCAGAAATGGACAGGAGAGCTGCTGAAGAAAAAGGAAAAAAAAAAAAAAAAAAAAAAACACCCAAGGAGAAAGGGGAACATACGAAAAAATAACAGAACAGGCTCAGAAGCAATTTGAATCAGATTTGGAAGACTTGAAGATAGTCTAATAACTTGCCTGAGGAAGCAGAAATTCAGAACAAGAAGAGAAGTCAGATGTGTTCTGAATAGCTCACTGGGGATGAAGCAAGGAGCTGAATACTCAGAAGAAAAAAGGCAGTAGCTCCAGAAATCTACACACGAGACCAAGGCAAAAATCAAGGACTGGTCAAATTCCTAATCTCAATAGCAGGGCCCAAATCATACAAAAGCTCAGCTGAATGCACGGTGCTTGAATGTGATAATAAAGTGCCTGTGATAAGAAAGCCAGCCTCTGAACATGTTACATGCAAGTCTGTTATGAAGTATATAAATTACACAAGTGACAGTAAATCAAGTGGGGTTAAAGCAAAATTCAAGGTTGTCTCCTCTTCTAGGAAACTGATGTTGCCACCTTCAATCCATTCTTCCCAAATTACATCTGTTATCAGCACACAGAGTAAGACTCGAATACACAGTATACTACTACTACAATGCACCTTCAGGAACAGTAGGGTAGCCATACCCAAAGTCATTCATTTGGTCCAAACCAGGACCAAACTGTGAGAGGGCAGAGTGCAGGTGAGTTCTTAGCTGCTATGATTCCTGATAAGACTCTAGTTAAGTACAACCACAGTTAAAAACATCCCAATAGCATCGTATTTCCAATTCCTGTTACCCACTTACCTTCTATACTCGTATTTGCATTATTACTCATGTGTTACCTAACCCAACGTTATGGTAAGGACACTTACGTCTGGATGTATGGAAGAGACCAACTGTAATTACATTCATTGTTAACATCAAGACTATTCTTCACAGTAACAGAAGTGAAAGAAAACACAAGACTGCATAGAAGTTGCATTACAAAAGGTAGAAGAGAACAGAAAGTTACTTTATTTAGCCTGTATCTTCTTTCTAATGTTAAATTCACTTGCTGCCCTGGTGGATATCCTGATACAGTTTAGTATTTAGAATACGTAAAGAAATCCATGGCTTAGTATCAGCCAGTGTAATGCACTTCAGGATCTCGTTTCTCTCACTCCTTCACTTCAGCCCCACTCTCCCTATTCCAGTTTCCAGTCACATCGTAGTTTCTTTCAAACTGACCTTGAATTTGACAGGCAACTCCAACACTACACAAGATTTACAAATATGATTAGGGTACGAGAACAGGATACATTACAGATCTTCCTCAACCAGACCCGTTTAATCATGCTGCAGAACACATGTCCATGAAAATAATTTCCATTTTTGTGACACTCAACAAATTAATCAACCCAAGCCTGTATGTATAGAGGAAAGAAGACAGCTCCCTCTACCGGGTGAGACAATGCAGCTCCTTGGATCCCCCCTCCCACCCTCCACGTAACATACTTGTACATATTCAAACTTGGAAGATCTTTTTAAAACCAATCCACACAACAGGACCTAATTGCTTAGATTGTTCTATGATTTCAGGAACTGCCCTACAGAAACTTCTGTAGTTTCTACACTTAAAAGCATAAAGAACAAAAATCTTCCCCAAGGTCTGTGGAAGATCCAGATGAAAGAGCATCCTATCTGTAGGTGAAGCACTTGAAAATCCAGTGTCCCTTATGTCAGTGTCCGTTGTCAGCCCAGGTCTGCAATCAGCCAGTTCGGCTCTGTAATTCACAGCACGCGTTTAACACTTGACTCTTCTTACTGTTCCTCAATTAATCTTTTTCTTATACATCTCTGCCTCAAGAGAGGGCCATTACCTTGTTTAAGGGAATGGCTGCAGCTTTCTACCTGCATGAGGCTTCATCACAATAGCAACTGCAGATGATTGCAGGCATGTATGCAGAACAAAGTGATGAAATATCAGAGCACAGGTCAGATAGCAGTTGGTGACACAAAGGAAAGGCAATGATCAGTTTTTCAAGCGTTCGTAACAGGATCTTCTAGGAAGACTACAATCTTTTTCCTTTCTCAGTCAACCCACCTGAAACACAAGGCTCAAAGTAACACTTCATTCATATAGCATTAGCTTTTTTCTTTCTGTAGATCTCAACACATTCAAAGTGGGTGAAAACTGTCAGCTCAGCACAGGGAGCCAGTCTGCAGCAATTCCTGACAAGCCTGCTGTCAGGTCAATAGGTAGAACACAAACCTGAAACTTCATGAATCAAAAGTTCTTCCTAGATGTTTTTAATTGCAATTAGCTGTGTGAAACAAGTCCAATCCTATACACACAAAAATATTCTCTTCTGCAGGACTCTAGGATATTCACCTTCTTACACAGGAAAAGCCTGGGAAGACAGACGCAACTTCCAAGTTATCACTGCAGGACTCTACAGTAATGACCAACCCTACCTGCGCGAGGACTACTGGTTACATCTCAATTTCACTAAGAGAAGAATTTATCCAAGTGAAAGCTTTAAATGTTATTAATTTTTATTACCAGTTCTCCAAGTACAGTCAGAACATTAACCAAACTTATTTTGCATTATTTACATCATTTGGCATAGAAGGTTAAAAAAGCTCTATGATTTTAACTTTGAGTTCCAGGAAATCAGAAGAAAAGACAGAAGATGGCCAGAGCTGCTCGGACAAGTTAAGTTCCCGACATCAAGGCACAGTGAAGATACAAACCCAGCACAGGTACAGCATTGCACTTCTCAGTAAAGTACATAGGTAATATGACTTGGGAGAAGATTGGCTTTGGCATGTCCTCAGTAACTTCTTACAGGAAAAAAAAAAAAAAAAAAAAAAGTCTACAAAAACCCTGCTGTCTGCTCTTTTTTTGGTGTTGTTGTTTTGTGGTTGTTTTTTTGTTTGTTACAAAATTATTTCAGAAATTGTATTCACAAATGGAGTAAAACGGATCTGAAGCAAGACCTCCATTTGAGGGCCTGTAACCTACAGATAACCTATACAAAACAGACCTCTGCTAAAGCTGAGAGACAGAGATGCTGCGGTAACTGAAGAGCACAACAAATCCAAGGTATGGACAGAGCTCACAAATCACACTGTTCACAAATCGAAACAGAACGATTACAGGCACAGAGGTTCAGAACCTTCTTAGCACCACTGATAGGGAAGGGAAGCTGACTGCCATTTTAAGTGCAGCCTGGTCTAGGGTAGCAGAGAGGATGCTTTCCATGCTCTACCTGCTCCATGGACCTCTTTGGCCCTGCGTTTTGATTCACATTTTATTCATGTGGCTGCAGCCCAGGTCAGCCCTGATTGAAATTCACGAGGCTTTCGGTTACCCCTCAGCTGTTGTACTGCCATGAGTGTCCATGAGTGGAAGAGGTTTACGTGCAGCACTAACTTGTCCACACACCTTGTCTGGAGTTCTCTGTGGGAGAGAACCCAAATGGGTCTCAGGTCTTTTCTAAGAGGAAATTCCAGAAGGCAGTGGAGGCATGTGGCCAACACAATCCACCGCAACATAACTTGAAAAAATTGTCCACAGGAGAAAGAATTTTAAAGGAAAGATTAAAGAGCACCAAGAAACTAGTTCAGAAGGTAGAGGCCTGACACCCAGCCTCTGCTACCTGTCTTCGCCCCAGTATAAACCCAGATTAGAGAGGCAAAGCAGGATCTCATCAGGTGTGGGTGTTTTTCCTTTTCTTCCCTAGCACAGAAGACACAAAGCATTTTGACTGCCCCTTTGACACCCAGAAATGACTCTGATTTTGTATGCATGAGACAGATACACACCTCCATGGAGGCACACACTTGGAAAAAAAAATTGTTTACTCCTAACCACAGACAAGTCTGGAATTAATTTAACTTTCCTGTGAATGGTTTACACTAGGGAGGCCAGGTTGTACAGCATAATGAAATGGCTAGAAGCAAATTAAACAGTAACAGTTCACTCCCCGCATGCCCATATCTATAGTACAAATTTCCTGCATACAAAACTCAGTGATTTATGTGTCCTCTCTGCAAACAAGAAGTCATGCAGTTTTAAAGGCAAGACCGTGTTATACCAAAAAGCCACCTTCTTCCAAAAAGGACAGCTCGCCTTACTCATCCTTGAATTTGATTGGGATTTGATTGGGACTTCCATTTCTCTACTGCCTGTCACTCAGCTTACCTAGAAGCACTTTACCAAAATTGCTATTTGCCTGTACAGACTCCGTAAGAATTACTGTAACCATTACCAAAACAAATACCAGTGGGGCAGTAAAACACGACCTTATTTTTCTGCAACATTTTTACAGTACTTTGGTATTCAGACACTTACCACATGCAGAAACAGTATCCCAACTTTCTGCCAAGCTCAAGAGAATTATCCTACGACTTTCCTTAAAGCTTGGCACTAAGGAAGGAGAAAGCCAGAGCACTGTTACCGTATCTTACCTGTCCTGGGGTCAAAGAGCTGGTTGGCCTCCAAGTCTGTGAAAGTGCTGAAGCAAATGGGGCATTTAAAAGAGGCGCGATTGGTGGAGTCTCTTTCGTCCGTCTCAATCCTTCTCCTCATGTGGTCCAGCTTGTACTTCACCACGTTAACCAGCAGGCGGTAGTTGATGAAGTAATAGTTATGACGGGTGGTTTTGCCATCTGGAGCTGTCTCTACTCTCATCCTGCATTTGATGAACTTGTCACCCTTGAGGGTGTTGAGGACAGCCCGCAACTGCTTCCTGTCAAATTTAAGGAGCTCTAACATGTCCTCTTCCTTCACACAGGGGTTTCGGATGAGAATGTCCAGAGCCAAAGCATGTTCAATGCCATAAAACCCACGCACAACATACTTGGCAAGGCGTTTGAGAGCTGCAGGGACCTCAGTGAGGACGTCTGGGTCAGTCATAGCAGGTTCAGATCTTGAGCTTCATGTATACTGCAATAAAAAAAGGCAGGTGGATTTGTAACTAGCTTACTGACTTCAGCAGTTTTCATGCATCTTTCTTACAGCTAAGAAAAGGATGGGATGTTCTCCATTTCCCTTTCCCCAACACCGATCTTTCCCCTCAGATGTTAATAATATCTATTCTACAGAAGCAGAATTTAGAAACAGAACTTCTAATTCATAGCAGGATGGTGCAAAACAAAAGTGGGAGTAGCTCTGCTAAGGACCTCAGGTATTGGTTGATGAGAAGCTCTGTATGAGCCAGCAATGTGCACTTGCAGCCCAGAAAGCCAGACTTATGCTCAGCTGCACGAAAAGCAGTATGGCCAGCAGGGCAAGGGAAGTGATGTTCCCCTTTTTACTCTGCTCTCGTGAGACCCCACCTGGAGTGTTGTGTTCAGCTCTGGGGCGCCAAGCACACAAAGGACACCAAGCTGTTGGAGCAAGTCCAGAGAAGAGCCACAAGGGTGATCAAAGGGCTGGAGTACCTCTCCTATGAAGACAGGCTGAGGGAGTTGGGGTTGCTCAGCCTGGAGAAGAGAAGGCTCTGGGGAGACCTTACAATGGCCTTTCAGTACCTAAAGGGGGATACAGGAAAGCTGGGGAGGGACTCTGCGTCAGGGAGTAGAATGACAGGACAAGGTGAAATGGCTTTAAACTAAAAGTGTAGATTTAGAACATGTATTAGGAAGAAATTCTTCACTCAGAGGGTGGTGAGGCACTGGCACATGCTGCCCAGAGACACTGTGGATGCCCCATCCCTGGAGGTGTTCAAGGCCAGGTTGGATGGGGCTTTGGGCAACCTGGTCTGGTGGTGTCCCTGCCCATGGCAGGGGGGTGGAACTGGATGGGCTTTAAGGTCCCCTTCAACCCAAACCATTCTAGCTTTTATGACTCTACAGTTACCCAGCTGCTGTTGACTCACTTCCATCAGCTAAGTCTATTCACAAATGTGTTATCACTTATAGAAATGCTCCCCCCTCAAAACCTTTAAGCAACCTTACCCACTGAAGCTTTACTTCTCTTCAACCCCCACCCTCCTCTGCACTGAGGTACATTCCTCTCAAGGGTTATGGCCGGAGCAACTACAAAACAATCAGGCTTTGCACTGTGGAGCTTACTAGTGAATAAATTCAGGCTGCACTGCTTTTTATTTTTTTGCCTTTTGAATACAAAAAAAACATGTTTATTATTTTCTTTTAAAACATTTTCCTGCCTCAGCTTTTCTCTTTCTCTGTCTTAAGGCCAAGTGTTACTCAGAGCACTCAAATTGAAACGAACTTAACAAAATCTGCTGTTTGATGGCAGACTGAGAATAGCTTACAGAAAACAACACTTGGGTGTCCAGTTCCAACTTCCCTTCAAGGAAATTCAATTATGTTTATTCCAGCATGAATTTGCCACAATGCATGTATTTCTTGAGTCTGCCTTCTTCGCATGCATTATGGTTTAATTCACACAAAGGCCATTTTTAATGGAGCTTTGCATTAAACTAGGTAAAGATAAAAGTGTCAGCAATCAAGGATGTCCCATGATGGGTTAGCCATACAGTACTGAAAACATTGTCTTTTTTTTTTTTTTTTTTTTTAAAAAAAAAAAAAAAAAGAAGCCAGAGTCAATCTGAATACAGTCACAGGACACTGTGCCTGAAAATCTGTTTCATTCTGTTGGTATTTTCGCAATTTTACAATAACTTAGAGCTAAACCTTGGTTTTGACTGAATCTGCCAGCAATGTACAGATACTACAAAACTACGTCCACGCAGAGTCTAGCCTTTATTTATTTAAACTGATTAATTCTATTTATTCAAAGTTTAGGCATGGAATAACATTAATACAAAGATCAACTTTGAGTCATGCTTGGCACCCCAGAAGTGAATTAAAAACAAAACAAATTTCGGAAGTCAAAAGGTTTCTAAGTGTTGATCCTCAAAACAAGCAAAATCTCTCTCCTGATCAATTCATTGCCCCCTAAGAAGTCCTTGCAGAAAAGCTTGGGAATGAAGCTTTTAGTGGGCAGACTGACCTTCAGAACATCAATTGTTACTAAAATGGGAAAAAAAAGCAGAAAGTGGTTTCTGTGATCCTAAGCAAGCACATCTCACTCTGGATACATTGCCTGAGAGTTGATGGGAAGGAAGCATTTTCTCTGCAAAAACTCTCATTGATAAGACAGCTGCAGATTTCCACAGCCACTTTCCAACAGGTTTAAGGTACAATTTCCTGAATAATGCAGTCAAATCTTAAACTTAGACCTAAAAGGCACTAATAAATAATACAAGGCACTAACAAACAAAACCTCCTGTAAGATTATGTACTTTTAACTACTGCTGAGAACCAAGGGAAAGATTCAATACAATTTCTTAGTGCCAAATGCTAGATTTCTTTCCCTTCCATCTAGTAGGGCCAGGAGATTTCACCCAATTATTTCATACTATTTCATCTCCTTTACTAGGAAATTCTAGTCACATCCAACTCCTCTTTATCCTCAGGTAATAGCTGTTGTCTCAAGTGTAACGTTGGTTTTCTTCCAGGCATGGATATATGGAAATACAAGCATTCTGTAAACACCACAAACAATTCCTCCCCATCAAACTCCCCTTCAAGAAGTTGATTAACAAAGATTAAATTCTAAATCCTGGAAAAGAAAGTCCTTGGGTGAAAAAACTGACTAGTGTCAGCTTTAAGGAAAATAAAGCACATAAGCCATCAAAGAACACCCTGGTCAAGATTTGCTACGTGAAAGTCAACAATGCTGAACGTAACTAACTTAGCTCTAAGCATCAGTACGGACACACGCTCAAACAAGTTTTTATATGATATTGAGCCCTCGTCTTTGGTCACTCAGGCATTAGGCCTCAAACAAGATCGGTATCGTTGGATGAAGGATGTACTTTGTAATGACATTCTTAATTACATTCTCACCTAAGTGATGTGATACAGGGCAGTGGTATGAAAATATATTACCATCACCAGAACTCACCAGGCCAGGACCTAGCATTGCTCCTTTAGAAGATGATGTCACCCCACCATGAAGAATCCCAGGCCACAGCACACGAACTCCAAATCCTTACTACACTTCACCAGCCAAGATCCAGCTCACAAATGTTAATCCAATGTCACAGGAGTTTAAAGATTCAAAAGCAAAGGACATTCTCTGCATTCTTAAGCAGTAATTTCACCTCCCATCAAAGCAGTAAGTCAAACCTGAATTAATTACATGTGCAAAGAAATACGATAACATCTCCTAACAAGGTTTTAATGGACGTGCATCCATTTCGTAATGAAGTCTGTACTGTCCTTAACAACATATGAACATTGAGGAACATTACTGGGGGGAAAAGAAGAAACCCAGTGGCACCACCAACAAAGCACACTAGCCCGGACAATGTTCAGAAATATGGTTTCAAAATATAAACAGACTTTGCTAAGAAACAACTATTAAGGAACTGTTCTGCGTAACTGCATGAATACAATTCAATATTATGGGTACACGAAGAAGGTAGATCTATGTTGTCGTAACAGGAGTTTTGTGAACTCTAACAGGAATTAGGCTAAGGATGTTACATCTGTTTCTCTTCCTGACAAAAGCTGAGACAAAAGAGGCCAACTACTATAAAGGTGATACCTAGAAGCCACAAAACAGATGAAACTAGAACTACAAATTATGAAAATGCAACTCAGCCAATGAATTAACCTGAATTTATATCCAATACTGCAAATGATCATTGCCTCGTTTTAGCATGTAACTTTGAGGCTTATATTGATTCCACTAGTAGCTTTACCACACACACACACACACAAATCTTTAAGTTTCACTGCTTATAAATCTGGTAATGTAAATATTTTAAAACTGTGATCTTACTCAGACTCACTGGGGGTATGCAACCCCCCTAGACACACCCCAGATCTCTTTTGGAGGAAAACTCAAAGTTGCAGGTTTAGCTAGGAGGATCTATCGGACATAGCATCCGCACTTGGGAAGGGAAGCTTGCTTCCTATCAGCCCCCATCCCCCAAATATAATTTAAATTACACTATTTTTCACTTACAATTTCAGGACCAGGTTTTGCTGATTTGCTAAGAAAAAAAAACCTGCAAGCAATGACTTACATCACAAGAGATATTTAAAAAATAAACAAAAAACACCTTTGTTTTGTCCAAAATATGAATTCTGGAGAACTTATCAGCCTATTATCTGATTCATTAATTTAAGCAAATCATTCACCAGGAGCAATTCTGAATCTTCCTGAGTACAAAAAAGAAAGCACAAATTTCAGAACCATTGCGGGAAAACATGCCATGAAGGTTTTAAATGTGTGCAAAGTAACCTCGGCCACTGTCTCAATCTGCACCAGGGAAGTTTTAGGTTGGACATTAGGAAGGATTTAATCAGGGAGAGGGTGATCAAGCCTTGGAACAGGATGCCCAGGGAAGCAGTGGAGACCCACCCCATCTGTGGAGGTATTTGAGATGTGTGGATGTGGCACTAAGGGACATGGTTTAGTGATGGGGCTTGGTAGGTCAGACGGATGGTTGGAGCTGATGGCCTTGCAGATCTTTTCCAGCCTAGGTGATTCTATGATCACAGAAAATGACATCAATCATGATCTGCACAACATGTCCCTATTATCCAGAACTGCCTTTATAACACCTAACTTCCAAACCTAAAGTCTTCTGACGTTTTACCAAAAGCTTACCAGTTCTTGCAGACTGCAGGAACACTGCCCTATCTTGATGTGAAGTAATTAATTGTGTTTGCAAAACCTACCTGCCCTCAAGTATTAGAGAAGAAATACACCCACAACAGTCTGCTTTCACTAAAACCCTACCTTCTTTTTGGCATTCCATAAACCAAGTGGCCACATGTATTACAGGGCTTACTACTTTTAATGAAAAGCTGTGCCACTGCACACAGAAAGGCTGAAGGGCCTGGCTGAAATCAGGTCATTCTCACCCAATCTTCTCACTCAAAATATACGTAACTTCACATAAGGGAACATGGTCAGACCATGAATGCAGAAATTCGAGAACTACATCTTGAGCCTGCATTCTTCATCACATTCATCATCTAAACCTCCTATAAAAACAGCAAAATACCAGTAAATTAAATGAATACCTACATGCACATATATATACATACAAACAAATGTATTCAGAAGTACTTCAGATGAATATTACCACTAAAAAACTGTTTACAGTTGCAACTGTAGACAAAATGGAGCACACTATTCACTGAAGGTAACACTTGGCTAGAATTGAGAAGGTTTAGTTTTCGGTCACAGCTTAGGTCAAATTATTCTCTCTTATACAGAACTAAGTCTTCCTCTTCCTTCGCTGCCTTCAGCTACAAGCCAGACCCCATTCTGTGCTGACAGCTACTTACTTAGTGAGGTGAATAATTCTGATACAAAGTGAAAACCTAGGGTATTTCAGAGGGAGGGCATTGGGGAAAAGTTCCCAAACTAAATCATTTATGCTGCCAGACTAGAGCATATGCAAAGCAGACAGAAGGCAGCATGGTTAAGGATACAAAGCCTTCCCCAGGTGGTGGCAAAATTAGATGAAACTGACTGGGTTCCAGTGTGCAGCCACTAGAACATTTTAACTGTGGACATCACACTCACAATTTACACTGTTCCTTGAACCTATACCAGCAGAAGTACATTATTATTTTTGAGACTTCTCAGAATTGGTCCTCATCATCCAGTGGTAAGGCTTTTGTTTTCTCAAAATGAAAAGAAAAAAAAAAGGGGGGGGGGGAGCTTTTTACAAAAATATCAAACCTTAGCTGTGATTACACTAGTTAGGTGGGCTTAACCTAGCATTTCTTGGTAAGCTTCAGACTGGATGGAAGCAGTAATCCTCCTTTGTACCCTGGATTCAAGAGACCTGGTATACCATGCTTCTCAGCAAGAGAGATGCTTTGAGTGATATTGTCTGAGTTTCAGGAATTCAGAAAAGTAGTAGTAAAATATACAAAGGTATTAGCCTCAGAAAAGTTTTAGTTAGGGTATATCAAACAGGTGTATATTCTGTGGACGTAAGCAATAAAGCAGCAGAAACTAAATAATTACAAGATACTAGATTAGCTTTAATTCCTATAGTCTCTTGTTTGGAATGATCTCCTAAAGCATCCTGCATGAATGTGACAAGTAAGTAGCACCTTAAAGGGAGTGGCAGATGGGAATGAAACTCCCATCATCCCTTAATCCTGTCAGACAGATACTTGCTCCAGTCCCAAGCACATGGCTCTGCTCTCATGCCAGCTCTGCCACTTGCAGTACCTTTCTGTGCACCAATTAATGCGCTAAAGGCAGGAAAATATCCTTTTCTTTTGCTGGGTTTGCTTTTCAACAGTGTAATTGACTGAATCTGCTAGTAGAAAAGTCTGACAACCAGCTGAGCCAGAAGAAGTGAGTGGATGCCAGGGCTGGGAAGAGATTAAAGAAAAAACTCCCTTCCATGGTTGAAAAATATTAAATCATCTGTACTTGGTTAAGTTGTACGTTAACTGTGTGCTGATGAACACCTTTTTTACAATGTTGACCTTTCTTATTTATTCTGAGCTATTTGTGATGATACAAGTTTAGCAGGTGAGGCAAATTTAACAGCCCACTGCCACTACGAGATGCGATGCTCCCCTGCTCCTCTGGGAAGCATCAAGCTCATGAGGCCAGAAGAAAATAAACACGTAAAGCATCTTGTTGACCTAGTGAACTGAATGGCTGCACGACACAGCCTCAGCCAATGGCCAAACCTGGCAGAAGAGAACGGGGTTAGACACGGGCCTTTTGGCAGCAGCGGGCTGCAGACTCTCCAGAGCTGGGGCAGCAGCGGTTGCTCCTCAGCCTCCAGAAATGTCACAAATCGCAAATCGCGCAGACACAGACCCGAGCTCAGCAGAAACCCCCTTACGCTGCATCCTACCCTCCACCCTGTTACACGTGGGATTTTAAACACCTCGTTCCGGAGACCCCCTACAAGATGAACGAGGGGCTCAGCAGGATCACCTAAGAGAAAAATGAAGGGGGAAAAAAAAAAAAAAAAAAAAAAAAAAACACCACAGAGACCGCAAGAAGCGAGGCAGGCGCCGGCTGGGAGCCCGAGGCGAAGCAGGGGCCGGGGGCAGGCGCTCCGCCGGCTGAGGGGGGCGACCCCCGAGCCTCGGGGGAGGGCTCTGCCGACGGCGGGGCCCCCGGAGGACGGGTCGGGGCCGCGGCGAAGCCCGCCCGGGGCCGGCACTGACCTCCTGCGGCTGCCAGCTCTCCCTCCTCGCCGGGCGGCGCCTCCGCCGGCCGCGTCAGAGCCCTGCGCCCCGGCGCGCTAAGATGGCGCCCGCCGCGTCAACATGGCACCCGGCCCCTCCACGACATGGCGCCCGGCCCGCACGCTCCCTTCGCCTCCCCTCGGGTGAGTCGAGCCAATCGGAAGCGAGGACCGCGCCGGCACCTCCAGCAGCCAGCCAATGGGTTGAGTGAAAGCCAAGGGGCGCGAGCAGCGATTGGCAGGCGGATGGGAGAAGGCGGGGCGCGGCGGCGCGGTTGCTAGGCAGACTAAGATGGCCGCGCTGGACAGGGTCAAGGTGCTGGTGCTGGGCGACTCCGGTGAGTGCGCCCACCCCCGGGGCGCCCCCTCCCCACCGGCCGGCTACCGCGGCGCATGCGCAGTGAGCCGCTGTCGTTCCCCCCCCCCCCCCCCCCCCCCGGGGCCGGCGGCCGTTGGGGCCGTTAGGGCCGTTACCGGTGGCCGTTGGGCGCCGGTGCTTGACCGGGCCCGTTTTTTTCGTCCGTTGCAGGTGTGGGGAAGTCATCGCTCGTGCACCTGCTGTGCCACAACGAGGTGCTGGGAAACCCGTCGTGGACGGTGGGCTGCTCGGTGGACGTCCGAGTAGGTGCCGGGCTGGGCCCCTCGCTACGTAAAAGTTTAAAGGGTGAAGGAGGAGAAGGGCCGTGGCTTTTGTTTTCAGCCCCTTTTTGTGTTCACTTCCACCCCAGGAAGAGCTGTGCTTCAAGGTTCTGTTTTGCTGAAAACGGTCCTTCGAACAAGAAGCACTGAATAAGAAGAGAAGGTTGCTAAGAGTGAATTCAGAGCAGCTTCTCACTGCTGCGGCCAGCAGCGCGTTGCAGGTTGCCCAGTGGCCAGGTTAAATCAGAAGGCACAGGACTTCACTGAGAAACAGTCAGAGCACCATTAAATTGTCACCCAAACAGGCTGGGGAAAAAAGCGTTAACACGTTTTATTTGGAGGGTACAGAGTATGACCTCTTGTGTTGCCTGCTCGTTGCAGAGGAATGAGGTTCTTCATCATGAAGCTTTCAGCCCTACATGGTCCTTTGTTATAGGCTGTGGGTTTCATCTCAATTCCAAAACATGTTTCCAAAATTTAGGGGAAGAAATATGGCAATCCATTTGACTGTGAAGCAAGCCAAAATTTTTTCTTGATTAATTCAGTTGAGATGGCAGTTAGAATTTGGGGAGGGAATTGATGCAGTCAGTTGGAATCCAGTGTGTCAATACGCTTAGTCCTGCAGTACTACCATGCAGGTTTTAACAAGCACAAGAAGTCAGGTCCTTGTCTTTACATCTGCTTCAGCAGCACACTGTTTCTAAGTACACCATGAGGAATAAGGTCTGTTAATATTTGGGTGGAAAGAATGTTCCTGGCTGACTCACCAAACTCCATGTCACAGGAGAAGGAACTATGATAGCCATTGGCCACTGCTTGACTCAATCCATCCAGTACCTTCCCACTTGAAAGATTTGAAATTCTGTTGATATTAAAATTTGCAAATTTCTATCCATGCATCCTTTCCTTTGAGATACTAAGTTAAAGGTCTGGTGGTTTATCTGTATCACTAAAGTAGCGAATAAGAGATTACAAACATAATAGTGCAGTATTTCACCTGAACAGGAAAGTGCTGTATGGAATAACTTCTACAAGCTGATGCTGTGGTTATGTATGATGTGAATTTTCCACTAGATCCATGACTACAAAGAAGGGACTCCAGAAGAGAAGACGTACTATATTGAGCTGTGGGATGTTGGAGGTTCAGTGGGTAGTGCCACTAGTGTAAAAAGCACGCGAGCAGTATTTTATAACTCACTGAATGGTAAGTTTGCTTGGTGTAAATCTTTTTTTCTGTGTCTTTTTTTGTTAAGAGCACTCTTTTGGTTCCGGAGCAGGACTCCTTTAAGTCTGGCTGATGGCTATCCTCTTCTTTTTTTCTGATTCCAGTACATTTTTACAAGAAGGAAACTAAAGCCATTCTTAGACAGAATTTATGGATTCAGTTTTAAACTGGAAAGCTTTTTTAGGCAAACCTGTGCAAATGAGCTTCATCAACCTTTCCCTTCAGTCTTGTGCAGCTGGTGCAACAGAGAATCTTTGAAATTGGGGTGGCATCCTTTCCAGCTATGCTTGTAGACATAAAAGGCTGCCTTCACCTTTCCAGGCCTGATAGACATGCAGAAATATCATTGATATTTTCTTGCCTGTTCAGTTCCAAAATCTATAGTTGAGAAACTTTATTTGAATTTATGATATGGTATGAATTTGAATTTATGACAGGAACTTTGATAGTTATATCCCATCCTTGACAAATTTGAACTGTTCTCCCATAAGTTTGCAATATTCTGATAACCATCTTGCCCTCTGCTCATCCAGTTTGCCAAGTTATCTTGCAACTTGCTGATGATGGAAAGTAATATTTTATTCCATTGAAAGGATGGCATCCCTTCCTTTGAGGTACTGAGCTAAAGGTCTGGTGGTTCATCTGTACCACTAAAGTAGCGAATAAGAGACTATAAACATAATAGTGCAATATTTCAGTCGTTATTTTCAGCATCCACAGCTAGTTCACCAAAAATAGATGTATGCAAGATTAACATCCGCTTCTGAAACTCTGTCTCAAATATTGTGATTCTTTCTTCCTCATCATTTGAGGACCTTCAATAAAGAGTTAAGCCATACAATAAACATTTTTGCTCTGTGCTTGTTTAAGTAGCTATTTCTTCCTCTTTCCCAGGAGGAAAACTGTGTGCAGGTATCTCTTACTTATATTGTTAACCAGACCTCTCTAAATAAGGTTTGCGTTGAGTTGGGCTCACAAAGTAAGCCTTGTTGGTACATGAAAAATATGGATTTCTTTTTGACACCAAATTCACAGTGTGCCAGCCTGTGTAGGTCAGACTTGGAAATATCCTAGAACAGCACATTAGGAGATGAAATTTCAAAGTTATGTATCTGAGCTATAATTGATGAAGTTATTAAAATAGAGTTAATTATTTCCACTGCCCAAAAGATAGTTATAGCCAGCTCACATATGAAAACCATTGGCTTCGGTAGTAAGCCTTGGCTCTGGTTTCTTTCATTAGATAAATCCTTTCATTAGAGCTTGTCTCACAAATTGCCGGTTTGACCTGATGTAAGAAGAGAAGATGAATGCATTCCCTCTGCCTGACTGCACGTCCTTTCTAGGCTTGCGGTGATCTGAAAAACCTGACATCAAAAGATGGTTAATGTTTGGTTGTGGCAATGTCTGTGCAGACTGTCAGGGAGACCTGGTTGTTTCGAGATCAGATACAGTTTACTCTTCATTTGATCGCAGATCTTCAGCTTCAGTGTCCTTGCCTCCGCTGTGTGGATTGTGATAGTCTAGGACAATGAAAATGCAGCAAGGCTGCGGCTCGCAGAGCTTTATGTGGGAGGAACGTATCCTTGAGTGGTCATAGGTCCTGTCCACTCTTTTTTGATGTTGACAGTCTTTTCTGCTGGTGCAACTATCTGTGTAAGTTTTCAGTGAAACAGATAAGGGAACTGACCTGTAAAAAACACAGCTGGGGAAGACTGTCAGGAGGTGGGGCATGTTTCTCCCAGCAATGCCTCTCAGTCCGTTGCCATAGGCCAAGTTACATCGTGTCATGCTTTTTCTCCCTGTGCTGGGGATGGGCAGATGGTTTAGTTGCCTTTTTATGCTCTTACTGAGATAAATGCTTGCAAGTAGGGATATGGTTGTGACGTGCTGGGAACTCTCATTGCAACGAGTCTCTGCACAGTAATGTGGGGTGGTGGGGAATGCGTGTGGAAATGTGGTTTGTTTGTAGTGTACAGTGGGTGGTATCTTTGGGTGTTGAGATTAAATGAAAGAATTAAAAATTACAATTAAAAATAATAAAAGAAACATTAAAATAACATGTTTTCTACATCTGTGGGGTGTGAAGTGTCTTGAGAACAAACCCCGATGAAGATAAAAGGTATAATGCCATTTTGTCCTTGATTTAATGATGGTTTAAAGTCTGGAGGAAGTGGGAACATTCCACAGGTTGCAGAAGGTGCGAATAAATAGAAATTTGCTAGCAGGAGTTGGTAATTGAGTTAGGAACTGTGGTTATCAGAAGTGGGTGTCTGTTAATAGTACAGCTAGGAGATTTGTCTGGCAGTTTTCCTGTTTCAGAATTCACATTTTGAAGAATCATAGTAGTGAAAAATGATGGAAGCTATAATGCATGACATCATATTAATTCATATTTAACTACATGGTGGGCTGTGAAAATTTGTCTGTTTCCCCTTTGGGTACCTCCCCAGGTACCTGGCATCTGTTTTTGAAAATAGTGCTCTGTAAACCCTTAAAGAAAAGAAAAGAAAAGAAAAGAAAAGAAAGGAAAAGAAAAGAAAAGAAAAGAAAAGAAAAGAAAAGAAAAGAAAAGAAAAGAAAAGAGAAAAGAGAAAAGAGAAAAGAAAGGAAAAGAAATAGTTTTTTGACTTCTTAGATGGTGTGACCAAAAAAAAAAAAAAAAGTTTACTAATTATGCAAAACAGAGAAAAGCTGAATTCTCTGTTGCATTGATAGAGTTTGGGTATTCTTAGGACTCGATGAAGCACAATCAGGGACTGCCTGCATGCCTCTTATGGGTTAAATCTGAGATAGCTGTTCTTTTCCTCCTTTTATGAGATTTTTCTCTTAGCTCTTATCCAATTCATGATAAGCAGCTTTAAAAAAACAGTTGCATCCTGATATTGTCAGCTTTACTCATTTACTTTACCGATTATACTTCCCTTTCTTGATTCTCAGATATCTGGGAACCTGCAGATGTCATTTTCTTAAGATAAGAAAAAAATATGTATCATTAAATAACATCTTGCTACCTACTCTTTCACTTTAGGAATAATTTTAGTGCATGACTTAACCAACAAGAAATCATCCCAGAATTTGTATCGCTGGTCTTTGGAAGCACTCAACAGAGATGTTGCTCCAACAGGAGTTCTTGTGACAAACGGGTGAGTGAAATCATAAGTGCACGATTAAGACACGGTAATTCCAGGCTGTTATGGAAGTCTTTGTTCATCCCTAAAGCTACTTGAAAACTACAGAATGTTAGGTGTGGCTGAACTTTTAATAAATAAATTTTAAAAAATGGGGGAGTATCAAAGAAAATTGCTATTCTTTACATTTCACACTGCTGATCAGGCCATTCTGTTGGTAGCTTCCCAAACAGTAGATCTTGCTTTAAAGAAAAAGATGTTTACCACATCTTTCATTTGTTTGAGGCTTCTGTGAGAGCAGGTCCATTCCCTGATACCTGAAGGCTTGTATGTCTGTACTGAGAGATGCATAGCACTTGTACAATCAGTGTCATGGGATGGCTGGTTTCTGTTCTGAAAGGCTTCCTTCCCTTCAATGCACCCAGACCAAGGAAGTTCACTTTTTGAGGGGTGGGAGTGATTTCAGGAGTGTGCCGAACAAAAAGAGCTTGAAGAATTCTGCACAAAGAGCACTTTAATAATGAGCTTTCCAACATCTTGTCAAGTATGCCCTCTTGTTATCTCTGTGCTCCTGTTATACACATAATCAAGGAGGTTTTCAGATCATTGATAAACCACATGCATGAGCAGGAATGCAATGGGCAGCTTTCTGGGGAAGAATCAATTATTTATTCCTGTGCTGGTGCACAGGTGCTTCTATAGAAACATGGGAGAAGGGAAGGACAGAATTTGCATTATGTAAACTGAAAATTTCTCCGGTTTTTCCACAGAAAGATTTTTCACAACTTTTTTTAATTTTCAAAAGCTTCACTTATGTCAGGGACAGATGCTCAGGCCCTTAGCAAACACTTGATCAAGTTATTACTCGTAAAGTTACTTTCTATGAAGTTTGGTTTACAGTAAAAATGAAAGGCATCCTAAGGGCAATGGTTGGAACTTGGACTTGTAATGACATTTAATTAAATTTGATTAATTTGATCATTATTCGTATCTGAATCAAAGCTTGCAGGTATTCAGCTTGTAGTGGCTACTTTTACTTAAATATAGAATCATAGACAAATTAAGGTAGGAAAAACCTCCAAGATCATCTGGTCCAACCATCCCCCTACTACCAATGTCACCCACTAAAACATGTCCCTGAGTGCCCAACCTTTCCTTAAACACCCCCAGGGATGATGACTCCACCACCTCCCTGGGCAGCCCGTCCCAATGCCTGACTGCTCTTTCTGGGAAGAAATGTCTCCTAATTTCCAACCTAAAACTCTCCTGGTGCAACTTGAGGATACTCCCTCTAATCCTATCACTAGTTATCTGCGAGAAGAGGCCGATCCCCAGCTCCCCCCATCTTCCTTTCAGGTGGTTGCAGAGAGCAGTGAAGTCTCCCCTGAACCTTCCCTTCTCCAGACTAAACAACCCCAGTTCCCTCAGCCGCTCCTCATGGCACTTGTGTTCCAGGCCATTCACCAGCTTCATAGCCCTTCTCTGGAAGAAGTTAGTAATGCAACACCTCAGAAGTGTTATTCAACCCGCTTTAATGTGGAAAGCATTTCACAATTGCAATTTATTTCATTGCCCTTAAAAATTCTATATTAAGGAACTTTGATTGGTCAGACAGAGTTGCCAGCTACCTGCTCTGTCTTTGATGGCCATGTATGCTTGGTACAGTACTGGAATTCCTGTTTCTTTCCTGCTTGTGTAAATTATCTAGCATTTTTTCTGACCTGCAGTTCATCTATGCAGAGAAGAAATCCAATCGTGTTTTTTCTCTTTTAGTTTCTGTGTAGAGAGTTAGATGTAGAAGCCCTTCCTTAATTTACAGATAGGGTGTGTTCTCACTTAAATAAATAATGTTCTGTAAATTACACTTACTTGAAAGTGTTGGAGAATCTGATGGTGCCTCTGTGCCCACTTAGATGAGCATCCCTCCATTTGGGATTGTATTTATTTCCTTCAACAGTGACTATGACCGTGAACAGTTTGCTGATAACCAGATTCCACTGCTGGTAATAGGAACTAAGCTGGACCAGATCCCAGAAACTAAGCGTAATGAAGTTTTGACCAGAACAGCTTTCTTGGCTGAGGATTTCAATGCTGAAGAGATCAATTTGGTTAGTATCCTTGTCACCAATGTTGTTTTTCTTTTAAATGGGAGGGATTCTGACTTTTGTTAAGTAGAGATGTTGTTACAAAAATTGGGCTTCTAGAGATTTTCTCAGTAGTGCTGCAGTCATGCACGTTTTGATCATATGTCTCAGTTACATGATGAAACGATAGCCTTGGTTTCACTACAGGGAGGTAGAGGGGGTTAGATAAGGTCACCAAAGCTTGGAATTGATGGCTGGGGTTTAAAATTCCCCTTTTCTTAGTTTTGACCAAAAGTATTTTTGAATGAAACATCAAGACCCCATTAGTTATTTCTGTATATTTATATATAACGTGTGTACTTATATGTGTTGTGGGTTAACCCCGTTAGGCAGCTAAGTTGTTCGCTCACTCCCACCCAGTGGGATGGGGGAGAGAATCGGAAGGATTAAAGTGAGGAAACTCGTAGGTTGAAGTAAAGACAGTTTAACAGGTAAAGCAAAAGCTGTGCATGCAAGCAAGGCAAAATAAGGAATTCAGTCATTACGTCCCCTCAGCAGGCAGATGGTCAGCCACTTCAAGGAAAGCAGGACTTGATCGTGCATAGTGGTTACTTGGGAAGACAAGTGCCATGTCTCCTAACATCACCACTTTCCTTCTCCTTTCCCAAAGCTTTTATGGCTGAGCATGACATCCTGTGGTATGGGATATCCCTTTGGCCAGCTGGGGTCAGCTGTCCCAGCTGTGTCTCCTCCCAGCTTCTTGCCCACCTCCAGCCTCCTTGCGGGTGGAGCGATGTGAGGAACGGAAAGGCTACATGCTGTGTGAGCACTGTTCAGCAATAGCCACGACATTGGTGTGTTACCAGCGCTGCTTTGGTCTCAAATTCAAAACATATCACCATGAAAGCTTGACCATATGTGCATGTTTGAGGGAAATGGTGTGTTGATTTCCATGTGTATGACTTCCTTGCACTGATTTCCATGTGATTGGTTTGTTGGTTCTAGGATTGCACCAATCCCCGTTACTTGGCGGCAGGTTCTTCCAACGCTGTCAAGCTAAGCAGATTTTTTGATAAGGTAAGTCAGGTCAATTAAATAGGTTTTATTGTTCTATATATTGAACACTGTCTGTGATTTCAGCACGGAACAATAGTTAGCTATTCCTTTCACATTCTGCTTCTTGTGTTGGTTCAAGCTAGGTATGGGCAGGATGAAGACTGGTCCGCGCTTGGAGACCACTGGAAAGTAGCTGATTCACTTGAAAGTTTGGTTTTTGATCTACGTAGAGCAATGCAGAAGAACTCACAACTCTGCAAACTCTGCGTATGCTTTTGGGTCTTTTGGCAGGCCAGAGGGTTTGCAGTGTGCTGAAGTAGTTATGTGGGGAGTTACAGGGCTATAGTGAGCTCTGTTGCTCCTGGTTAAAGCAAACTTCAGGAATGTAGAAACTTTGCACATTCCTCTTCTGCACAAGAGAGCATCAAGGCCTACTGTGAAAATGACAGGAGTGCTCTAAGGCACTTTGCATTCCCTGTGGAGCAGATCAGCTCCTGTAACAGATTGTTCTTTAAAAAAAGGATCTTTTTAAAGATCTTTTAAGATATTTTAAAAATCTAAGAATCTTTTTACAGATTTTTTTAAAAAATCTGAGGTTAGGCATATGTGGTGCCTGCTAAAATCATTCTCTCACTGTTTTTCCCAGGTCATAGAGAAGAGATACTTCTTAAGAGATGGCAATCAGGTTTGTGATTTTTTCGTACTTTTTTGTTTTGTTTTTTCCCTGTGTCATATGAACTGCTGATAGAGGCTGTTTTTAAAACATGGGCTTCATGTGACTTAAATGCTAATCTGTGCTGGTTTTCAAGTTTTTAAATCTGTGGGAGCACAGCTGCTTTGGATAGGAAGAAAAATGCCTGACTTCTGTCAGCTGAAATATGTGTCTGTAATGTGATCAGTAGTGCAATAGGTAAGTATGCTAACCTAGTAGAGGTAGAATGGGCAAATGAGATCTCTTTCAGATCTCTCAGCTTCAGGCTACCTGTTTACATGTTTAGGCCAGAGATGCCATCTTGAAGGTCAATGAATAAGTGTTTTTGCACAGGTAGAACTAGCATTTTATGCTTTGTACAGGTAGTTATCATAGAACATGTGGAACCACAAGAAAAACAGCAGTGTGATACCAGCATGTAATTCATTCCTATCGGTTAAATGAACTGTTTTCAGTGCAGTTGGTGAAGCACAAAAGAAGTGACTCTCATGATTTGGGCAGGTCACTTCAACTTTTTGTTGCCCCAGTTTTCCCATGTGTTGCCTTTCATATAGGGAATAGTGAGGTTCCTTCCACTCATCATGTTTGTGAGGTGCTTGCAAATTACAGTGAATAGCACCTGTGAAATACAATCAAATGTATCACAAAGTGTAGCTGTACTGAAAGCCCCTTAGGGTGAGTGAAAAAAAAATCCAGAATTACAAACTGCTTACTTTCTATGAGTATGTTCTTACGTGTTTTAGTAATAAATTTGCTTTTTCCTGTTTGAGTTCTGCAAGATTGCTTTTTTTTTTTTTTCCTCCCCTTTCCTCTCCTCCTCTCATCCTAGAGAAAGGAAGTCTCTGTTTCATGGGGATAATAGCTTAATGCAGAAATCTGCTTGAGTGCTGGTTGTCTTTGATGCATGACGTAAGATTTTTGTTTTCTTATTTGATCACTTTTAGTGGCTAGCCAGAGATTATATTTTTTACAGCCTCATGCCAAAGATTACAGCCTGCTGATTGCTACTTTCATCTGCCTCGCTGACAACAGCTCCAAAGCTTAAAACAAATCTTAAGCAGAGGGCAGTCATATTTAAAGAGACAAAATCCAAACTGGAACTGGAGATTTCAATGTAACCTCATGATGTTATTATTAGAAGTGATCTGTTTAATGCAGATCTTATGAATCTGTTTCTGGGTTTTCTACAATAGGTTTCTTCAATCACTTGTGTTCTGGGGTACTTTTATTATCAAATTCCTCAGGATGAAATGAATGAAAAGTTTCAAAATACTTGTAGCAGTGGCCTCAATCAGATCTCATATAAGTAAATAATTGTTACTCTTAATTACTGATTTTAATACAAAAAATGCTAAAGCAACTAAATTTTTAGCTCTCATATCTTGCTACTTTTGAGTTATAATGATTTCATTTTTCCTTTTTGAATTCTCAGAGCAATTTGGATTAGTTGAATCTGTGTGCAAAACTGTCTGGCTTCTCTTAGAGTTGATTACTTTTCAGGCTTGAACAAAATAATTCTTGGATGAATACCTTGCATATCTGTTTGTGTTTTAGATCTGAAAATCCTAACTAAATTTAAGTTGTGTTTTTGTAGTGGGCTTTTATTTTGAGTAAGCTCGTAAACTTCCTCAGTTTACCAGTGAGGTGTGTAACACACACAATCTGCTTTGTATTGTGAATTGCATTCTCTTCCCGTATCATCCATACATGCCCCTATTCTGGCATGATCTGTATGCTTGGCCAACCCCTTCCATTTTAATATACTATATCTCCTATAAGAATATGGGTGTACTTACAGAGTCTGCTGTTTCTGCTTATGTGTAGTTAGACATAAAAGTTATTCTGGATGGTTATCACGGTTGTATGAAGCCACCAATAGGACAGCCATCTAATACAGTACTAGAGGCCAATGTATCTCTTTCAGGGGATTCATGGGTGCACTGAATTGCAAATCTGTTTGAAATACCATTAAGCCAGAGAAGCTTCTGACAGTTTTGAGTAGATTTTTTTTGTAAGCACTCATTGTCACAGTGTAAGCAGTATATATAGATAGGCTGCGAAAATAGGAGTGCTAATCCTCTGCATTGTTGCAGCCATTTCTATTCTGATGGCTTTCTCAAAGCCTTCACCATTTGATAAACCTGTACTTTCAACTACCTGTGAAGTACTGCTGTCTCAGGTTAGACAGCATTAAGTATCAACGGTTGTTTAATAGAACGTAGTAATAATATTTTACAGTTTCAAAAATGAGTGGAGGCGAGATTCTTTTATGCATTTGAATCTGGGGGAAAATATGCACTCTGTAATCCCTAATTAACTGGTTTAAGATTTACCCAAGAAATCAAGGCTTTCATTTTAAACCTTGACAACCGAGCCTTAAGGACAAAAGCCACAGGACAAAAAATCCATGCTCCAGTTTTACCTCTTGTTTAATTGACGGTACTCCTCTAGCAGTAAGCTAGCATTTTAGTCCTGATTCTGGAGACAGCGTGGAACAGGAGCGCATTGTTGCAGTTGGCTTGGTAACAGGTGCATGAATATGGTCTAGAGGGAGCTCCTGCTGATTCTGATGACATATCTTTTCTGTCTCTAGATTCCTGGCTTCTCGGAAAGAAAGAGGTTTGGAGGAGGAACGCTGAAGAGCCTTCATTACGACTGAACATTGAAGGAGAAGTGGAACATGACTTCTCTGAGTTTCTGACCACATTCCCATTCCCACTGGATGCTTAAAGACAATAATTCTTATGTCAAGCAGAATAAAATGGAATCATGATTTGGCTGGATAGACTGCTGAAGCTACTCTTGCTGGAAAAGACTTGAAGAATTTCCAGAAATCTAATTTGAAACCTAGAGTCTTTCTTAGGATTGCGGGCCGTCTGGAGATACGGGAACATTTGGGGAAAATGTGCAATAAATTCAGTGCCTCCCACACTGCTGTGGGAAACTATCATGCATAGCACATATATTTGACATCTTTTTCTCTATTTTGGAAGCTTATGGACAATCTTTGCATTGAATTTCATTCATCTTACCTCCATCAGAAAGATAACACTGAATGGGCTTCTTATTTGTAGTAAAGTGAACAAAACAAATGAGCAAAACATAAGAATGGGTAAGGAATGGTCTGGAAAATAATAGAATGTCATTATTAAATGAATGGTGTTGTCTCACCTGAAACACACTCTACAGGCCTATATAATAGAAGGGATAAAAACAATAGATGAGAGATGAAAAAAGGAGTTGAAGCCTAAAAAAATTCACAAGTGGAAAAGAAGTGGTATTAATTCTGCTGCTTAAAATCAAATTGTTTACGCTGGAGAGGAAAAAGTGAATTGGATACTCCTGTTTTTCTTTACAAACCTGAGTGTCTTGTTCTTAAGTTAAAAGGCAATACATTGAAAAATGCTGGAACAAGTGTGGTCTTACACAGTGCTTATGTGGAACATATGCGACGTGGTCTTACTGAGCCTGAACACTGAGTAGATTCAGAAAACATGAAATATAAGAACATCCAGTGCTGAATTAGAATGGATAGAAATTTAAAAGGGATATAAAGGCCTGTAAGGAGTAGAAACTGAGTACAATTAGAAAGTAAGTTATTTGATAATATGTTTCCTTTTCATATTAATGCTAAGGACACAAGACTGTCCACTTGGGGTGGTCTCCTCTACTGTGGAAGCTGCTTGCGAAATAGCCCGAGCTCCCCAGAATTAGATGGAGTGTTGAAAGCCAGATTCATAGCAGTTTCTTCTTTCCCTTTCCTTTCCCCTCCTTTCTTGTAGTCACTGCTAATGGTTAAGCCTCTGGCAAAGGCTAACTAGAAGCTGGAGTTAGATATAATTACAGATTAATAATAAATGGGGTAGGAGGAAGTAAAATGCTGGTGTGAAAATGACAGTGAGCGGAGTTCTGCAGTCTCCAGATTACATCTGCCTGCAGCTCTTCCCTAGCAGCTGCTTGGAAATAAATGGAAAGCTGCCTATTGCCACTAATCAGGACAAAAATGACAGCTAGGTGCACCAGTCAAAATTACTAAAAATATGGATACTTTACTTTTCCTTAGGCCATTTCCAGAAAGGTCTCAGAACGTTTGCAAATGTGAGTGCATTATGTTTATGGATTCCTGTACGAAATAGGTTGTTAGTTTACAATTACTTTATGGCCAAGAAAAATAAGGTAGCAAATATTATTAGCAGAAAACTCATGTCTGAGCTATGCAGCTCATGACAGCATGAATGTCTGTCTCTGCTTCTTTGACAATGAAAGCTGGAATTATTTTCTCAAGGTCAGATTCTGTCTTGTGGAGCTCTGGAGTCCCTCCTGTTACCAAGGAGCTGTAGAGGACGTCAAGAAAGCTAGGCCTGTTTTCTCCTTCACCCTGTGGCTTTAAGAGAATTGAGTGTTGCAGAGTAAGGAAGGCTGTTCAGTTTAAGATGCTGCATGAAGCAACGGTTGCACAGGTCTTTGATATGGAAGCAGCAGCTTTCCAAAGCAGCTTTTCCTCTTCACTTAATAGTAAAGGAGCATTGCTTAGCATGCTGTAGGGTAAGCTCTAGTTGCAACTCACCTGTGTTTGAGTGTTTCACTCCTGAGCCTCCACAAAGAAGAAACAAAGCCAGTGTGAGAAACCTTGTGATGGTCAGTTCACACTGCGGGAGCAGGACTGGATGCACAGGTCCTATGCGTCAGGGGAACTGAAGGCTATGACAATCAGGATGTAGGAACAAATGAGAAATAAGTACTCTTGTGGTAGAAGGAAGAGAAGATAAAGGACCAGTACTGAGGAAAACTGTGGAGCATGTGGGCAAGCAGTAGAAGGTTAGCAGGTTGACAGAGTTTTCTTGAGGCTGTGGCTCCTGATGGAGCTGAGCTGTTTGTCTGGGCTCACTCATCCAGCTCTGAGCCATAAAACTCAGGCTGGCCTAAAAGTGTCTGAACACCAGTTTAAACTTGTCACCCAAAAGAGCTGTGTTCGTCTTCCTCCCAGATATTCATTGTCCAGGCCAGGTTATTTCCATCCACTGTTGAACGAACTGACTTGCTGCATGGTGTGACAAGTGACATCATGGTCAGTGTTGCTGTCTCCTCTGCAAAGTGAAGCATGCTTCCCTGGAGGCATGGCTCTGATGTATCTGTTTATCAAACTGTAGTGCTTTCAATACATTGGGAATTAAAGAATTTACCTTTTTTATTTTAGTCTGGATGTTTCGCTTAAAGAAAATGAGAACCAAAGTTGTTCCAAGCCGTTTTGTGTTGTCAAAACATTTATTCTGATATCACCACCCTTAACTCTGCCAGGCCATAAATAAATCTAAACTTCAATACAGTTAATTTTAATGCACTGAAATCCTTTAGAAATCTGTCATTTGGATATAATTCTAAAGGTCAAAGGATAAATTTCTGTGCTGTTCTCTGTCAGTAGCCCTGAAAAATGACTGCAGACCCATGTGACCGGGATTACAGTGTTTTAGCATCTGTGGTCCCAGATTAGAATAGATTACTTTGTAAAATACTTACGCACTTTCTTTTCCCCCAAGTATTTTTACCTACTTTTCTTCTTGTAGCATTTCATCAGGGCCAAATTAGGGATATTAGCATATTCAAGCTATGTTTAAATATAATCCCCGAATTTCATGGTTTTCCTGTGCTTGGGGTTAGGATAATTGCAGTATCCCTGTTTTGTGGTTTTTGCATTTACATGGCTGGCACACACTTCAGCTCTCATTAAATATCTCCATACTGTTTTGGTTTGGAGTGGTAGCTTCTGTTTTCTTAAATATAATGCAGTGCAGAATGGGAAGAGAATAATAAATCAGACAAGCCGTGGGAATTGGCATAATCCCTTTCAGGCACCAGTAGCCTGCAGAGTAGGTGGGGTGTGTGATCAGGTGCATCTTTCTCTTTGTTTTAATAAGAGCTAATCAATCCATACACAAGTGGCACTAATTTAACACCATGGTTGTACCCATGTTGTGTGTAGAGCAGGAATCTCACGCCAGTGGCGGTGTATATGAAGCGGTCAGGATCCAGTGATGTGGAGTGACTGTCCCAGTTCTCTTCATCAAGTTTAACCTTACTGCCCCATCCCTCCTGTCCTTCTGCTTGACCTCTCTCTTAAACTGTCTGAACACACATTTTAAATTGTCACTAAAAAAAAAAAAAAGTGTTCATCTTTCTCCCAAATAATCATCATGCAGCTCAGCCCTGTTTTTTTATTTATTTATTTTTTGTCTCCCAAGCTTGGGCTCAGTGATCATCTCATACCTGTGTTAACGCAGTGCCATGAATCTCAGTTATTTTAAGACACGTAGGTCTCCAGTCCAGACTGAGTATCTCATTTGTTTAGATCTCATCAGGTTACCACAATCATGCATATTATTTTCCTCTTAGCATAACGTGATGCATAATAGAATCACAGATGCTGACACAGTTACCTTTACTTCTAAAAGTGCTAGGTCCACTTCAGAAATCAGTGTGTGGATTCCTTCCCCTGTGTGACCCCTCTGTGTCCCACTTCTTTTTGTGCTCTACCCCTGCGCCCTCTGATTTCCCCTTCCCACCCGTTTGTGTCTCCATTTCATCCACCTCACTTTGTCTCTCTTGCGGGATCACCTGCTTTCTGTCTCCTGGCTCTTTGTGTTTCTCTCCCCCCAGCATCTCTCCCTCCCTCCGTTTCCCTCATCCTCTCCCCCCATCTCTCTCTGGAGTCATAGGCGCACACAGTACTCATGGAGGCGCTTTTACCCAGTTCCCCTAAACCAAAGCTACGCCCTCTCTCTGTTATTTTCTTGGCAGAAATAGTGCCCGGGTGCTGTGTACCTAATGCTCAGCCAGTCTGAGGCGTCAGGGAGGATGTCTCGTGCGTGTACTTTTGAGGTGTGTTAGACTTTGACGCAGACACAGGTGAAAACTACTGCAGATGAGCAGAGAGCCTCCCTTCTCCCCAGGGGGCTTGCAGGGCTTTCTGGTGGATTTGTGTCCAGGTGAATGACTGAGGGCATAGAAGCACGAATATGTCCAGATTATGGAAAACCCCTCAAACTGCCCTCTCGATTTCCAAACAGAAATACAGGAGAACTGTATCTTCAGTAACCTTAAACTCGTCAGTGTATGCTTTTGGTTTAGTAGCAACAGGATTGCCTGCTCCTTGCAGCAATCTGCAGCAAAGGTGCCACTGGCTTTAAGCAATTTGAACTTACCCAGTAATGGGGTTTTGGGGGCAACTTTAATACCAATTTCCATTATTGATATAACAATAATACTTGCAGAGGCAGCTGCAATGTGCTCCATTTATCCCAAACGAGATACAAACCACTGTGTTGGAGCCCGCAGTCAGTAGATTTTTCATTTCGGTACGGTGAAGTCAGCGCTTGAATCGTCGTTCCTCAATTGATAAGGAGGTGACAGGCTTTGCTGAGAGAAGGGCTGCTTCTGCTTTTCACCAAAGAGAGCTTAATCCTTCTATTTCCTTTTCTTTTGTTAGCCAGCTCTTCCCATTAGAAGTCATGTTCCTGTCTCGCTTTCCTTAAGAGGATGCCAGTTTCTTTGATTCTTTTATAGGGCTGAGCTTGTCTGTGGCTTAGTGCGCTAGTTTTCTTTGACAAAAAGCTATTATCATTATTGATGAACCTGTCACTGGCTGGCAAGTTACCAGAAAGTGCTCAGAGGTAAAGCTTTCCTTAGGGTGTGCTTTGCTGCAGCGCGGTGCATTACGTCCTCAGACAGACACTGGTTTTGGAAAAAAAAAAAATCATTGGGTAGATGTTAGGTGGAAGAGGAGAAAGGAGGACAAAATCAGTCCCGATCCTCTTCAGTTTCAATCATCCAATCCACTGCGAAGTTCTAAAATAGTGAGAGCCTGAAAGATAGCCAGAACACTGGCTTTACAAACTGAAGTATTGTTCTCAGTGTTACACACTTGCACTGCTGTTGGTTTATTCTAGCGTCTGATCAGCAAATGGGGAAAATGGGGCATGGGATCCCTCTGTGGCTCCTTATGGCACACAGAACACCCAGTGAAGGAGTCTTGGGTATATGAGCAGTGGAAGGGCTTTGCAGCTGTGCATGCAGGTGATTCTCAGAACCTGTGTCTAAACAGATGCTGAAACTAGATCCGTAGCTGCAGATGTTGTTTCTTAACAGGGCGAGTGATGGTGCCTGGAACAGTTAAGGGAGGGAAGGAGATTTGTCATTGTTTGGAGTTTTTTCGGGGTAGAATTAGTAGTTTTTCGAAAGATGTGCTTTAACACAGCCTTGAGGAAAAGTCACCCAGAATGTTCATTAGGAGGGAGGTTTAGATGATCAGAGCTATCTGTGCTCTCCAAAGAGACTGTGAAACCTAGCTTAGCTGCTTAGCCATCCTCTGCTGCAAATAACATTAAGTACAGATATGTTTTCTTTTCCCTGCTTCGACATTATATCATTGAGATACAGCTTGTTGTGTCCCTTGGGCTTATCAACACGCAGAAACTCTGCTTCAATACCTACTGAAATTGCACAGGCAAATTCCCTCTCAGCACAGATTTTTCTGAAGATGTCAAACACAAGTCAAATTCATAAATAAAAATACCAGCTCTTCCTTGACTAGATCAACCAAAGGAAAGTCGGTGCTGTGTGAACAATCCAAGCCAAAGAGCAGTCGTTTCTTCTGACTAGGAGAAGGAGCATGAAGTAAAATGGTGTGTGATTAATCCATGCACTGCTACGTTCCCTTGGCCTGAAAGTTAACATTTACAAAGTGGAAATGGACTACTGGCTTTGGGTTAAAGATTTATTAAAGGACAAGAGGAGCTACTAGCTTTGAAAGCTAGGACTAAGCTCAGAGTTTTTTTGTTGCTGTCTGATACCATCCTCTCTTCCTAAGGCTTGCTCTGCTGCAGCTTACATGGGCTTGATGGGCTGCCCTACCCCTGAGTAATAAAAGGTCAGATCACAAAATTCAGTGACTGTCCAAAACGAGCACCCTCCTTGGCTGTTCGGGGGGAAGGACAGAAGAGGCCAAGGTGACTGAATCTTCCCCCAACTCCTGGAAGTGGTCCTGCTAGCCTGAAGCAGAAGCATCACAACAAGGTGAGCAGGTGGCTTCTCCAGCCTCTCTCCATGCAGCATCTGTTTTTTGGTGACGACGAGCATGTGTTCTCTGCCGCAGACAACTTTTATGACCTTTCCTGCACAAATAAATGATAATAATTAACCTGTCTGGCATCTGCTGCTGAATGGTCCCAGAAAAATGACAAGGACATATTTCATAACAGCCACTCTCAAAAAAAAAAAAAAAAAAAAAAAAAAAAAAAAAAAAAGTACATTATTAAAAAAGTGTAAATATTATTGCTTTATTGTCTTATATTATGATGAAAGGTTCCAAGAAAGGATTAAATCCCTTGGTACTAGGCATTATGCTAACCCATAAACAAAGGCAGCTGCTCTAGAGAACTTCTGTAGGATTTGGCAATGTGTAAAGGGTTAAAAAATAGCAGAAAAAAATGCATGGTAGGGAAGATGAGATCACAGAGACAGGAAAGAATGAATAGATTAATAAATGCATACATTAATTAATGCATTTGGGCCAGATAGGGGTGGGCAGGAGAAGAGACTGGTCCTTTTGGAAGTAAGATGTGAAAAGCAATAGGTGATTGCAACAGGTCCATGGCCACATCAGAAAGGACCTGTCTCTCTGCTGCCTCTTACATACATTACACATGCATGCCAAATCTGGCAGGTTACCAGAGGAAAATTTCCAGGCATTTCAAAACATTTGGGATGACGTCTGCTGTGGTTCTGACTGTTGTGTGACATCCAGTTGAAGCTGTCACGCTGGATTTCTGGCTGGGCTTTTTGCCTGCAGTGGTGACAAAACCCATCCGTGCCACCTTGTGCTGCTGCATTGGTGTGTGCCCAGCAGGCTCTGCTCATGCCAGTCCCCTTCTCCAAGCCTTGTGGGCAGGTTCAGATCTACATACACAGGACAGAACTGCTTTACTTTTGGGGTTGGACACCCACTTGCTACAAGAAGTGATGGTGAGCAGTATCCAGTAATTGTACTTGTAGCAGTGCTCAGCAGCTAGTCATTGTATGGGAACCCAAGAAGGTGCAGGCCCTGCTCTTGGAAAATGTACGCTGTGCTAGACAACTGTTAATGTACAGGGACAGGGAAGATCACACAGCCTTGCCTCTGTCACACTGAAACAGGAGTGGAGAGCATAGGGAAACAAAGGGGAAAAGCTCCTTGTCTCTCCCTCCCTTCTCTCCCAGACCATTCACCCCCTCAGTGTTCTGAGCTTGAAGGAGATTCATCAGGAAACAGTCTTTTAATGCACATGCTATGAAGTCTAGTTATTTGAGTCCCCTTTGTCTATTTGGTGAAATATAAGCTGCCTCATCTTCTATTTGAAAGCCTTTTTCCATTCTCCCCCTCTTCCATTCACGCTGAAACGTTGAATGCCAGCTGCCGTTTTCAAGCTGTTACATTTTCAAGCAAGCCCCTTGGTGCTTCCTCTCTTTCTGCTTCTCTGACGTAGGTGAGCTCCTTGCAGATCTTTGCAAAGCTACCTCACGGTGCCTATGAGGATAGTTCTCACCTAGTAAGCTGGTAGTGAGCTGCTGGTGTGCAGGTACCATGGAGGAGCATGTACATCATGAGGCAGCCAGTACTAATACACTGGTGACATGCTGCTTCACATCTCTCTCTTGGGTCTTGTCATACATTTTGGCTGGAATCTCTTTGGAGTAAAGGCTACGTGGAACCATGCACGGGCAGAAGTCATAAACCCAGAAAGGTAGCAGAGAAGACACTGTACACTTTTAAGGCTTATTCTTCCGCCCGTTATTCATTGTGTTTATGAATCATGTTTATGGGATAGCAATTCATTGTGACTATGAATCATATTTATGATTCATATAGCAAAAAGGGTAGTTGCTATAACGTAAATGAAGTACCTCTATACTTAATATTTCATAAGATCTATATTTAAGAGCCACTGCAACTAACTAAGGTGGTTGAAACTTAGTTGAAGCTAAGGGAGTTGGCTGAAGATGAATCACAGAGTCACTGAGGTTGGAAGGGATGTCCTGAGATCATCCAATCCAACCCCCATGCTCAGGAAGAGTCAACTGGAGCAAGTTGCCCAGGACCATGTCCAGTTGGGTTCTGACTATCTTCACAGCTGGAGAATACAGGACCTCTCCAGGCAACATACTGCGGTGTTTGACCACCACTTAATATTCACATTTAAGGGCAAAAAGGAAGGTCCAGAGAACTACAGACCAGCCAGTCTCACCTCCATCCCTGAGATGGTGGGGGAACAATGAATCCTGGAAACCATTTCCAGACACATGAAGGACAAGAAGATGATGAGGAGTAGTCAGCGTGGATTTATGATTTCTCTGTTAAAGGGGATGGGATAAGTCAGAAAAACCCCAGAAGTGTTAAGAATCCTCCTTTTGTGCATTTCATATAATTTGAAGGTCAATAAATCACAAAGGCCAACAGTGTCAGTTCAACAGCATCTCATTAAGTTATGTTTTTCCCTGAATGAAATGGAAAAGCAAGGTTAGACAACCTCATAAGCTTTGAAATATTTACATAGCATGTCAAGTAATGCGATCTCATAGCATGTCCTTCCTTACTTTAGAGAAGAAAACAAGAGCAAGTAGGAAGTAGGTCTAACCACACTTAAAAAACGAGACCTTTATTTTTACCTATTCCACAAGGGCAAGACAAGAGAGCATAAAGAGGTGTGAGCAAAGAGAAATGGAGGTTCTCAAAGGGGATCGTTAGCTAAAACTACCTCTCCTGCTGCATGGCTCAAGGAGGGATAAGGGAATCTTGAAGCCCCTGAAACTCTGCAACTTTGATTTCCACAACCGCAGTCAAATGGGTAATTCTTCACTGTCAGAAATGTGAGAAGAACTCTACTCTTACATATTGTCTGGTAGGAGAGGAGTCTCAAGGGTGGGTGGCAGGTGCCGGGTACTTTATTTCTTTGGCGATGATGAATCACTACTCAGGGTGAACTAAATTATTTCCAGCTCTCCTTGAGCTGGAGAATTGCATAGTGCTGGCATGATTTTTTTTTATGGCAAAGCTGGAAGAGGCCAGGGTAGGGAGAGAGCCTTTGTGGGCATGTGGTAAGATGGCAAGCATTAACAGAGACTTGAAGAATAACTTGGAGATTGCTATGTCTATATTCTTCTAGAGCCTAACACGAGGGAGTCCGAGTCTGTGGTTCAGATGTTCAGGTACTGCCATAATAAAATGATCAGCGTTCCCAGGTGAACTTGTCACCAGTGTACTCACATTGTAATATGGTTAAATTTTGATCTGTTTTAGAAGAAACATCAGTTAGGCACTGCTATCTACTACTGGACAACTACGTTAGCTGGTCTGTGCCTGGTGACTATGGGACGAAAACACTAGCTTCATGAAATCAGAGCAGCTAAGCTCAGCCCCTGATCTGTCCCCGAGCAAGAAGAGTTGGAGACAATGGGTCAAGCTGGATCCCAAGCAGGCAGTAAGCCCCCAGAAAGTTTAAAAGAGGATGGGACACTTCCTTTCTTAGGTTATCTCTCCACAACGCTCCCACCAATTGAAACATGGGAAGATCAAGCTGCATAGAAGAAAAGCTTTTTGACCATGAGGACATGAAGTAGTGGAACAAGCTGCCCAGTGAGGCTGAGCAGTCTCCATCCTTGAAGTCTTCAAGACAAGACTGGAAAAGTCCTGGGCAGCCTGGTCACATCTCAGAGCTGACCTTGATTCAAGCCAAAGATCTGTCTAGTGACCTTCTGAAGTCCTTTGTGACCTAAATTATTGCATGATCCTGGGATCTTAAGACCAGAGGGGACATCCAAGGAAAATTAGCTCTCCCTCTCTTCAGTCAGTAACCACTGTCTTCATATACCCAACCTTCTCCTTTGTAGCCATGTGCCTACTTTGCCAGTGCTTTGGTGCTGGAAAAGTAGGCAGCAAAGCTAAATACACTTTGTCGCAGAAAATAGCTGCTTTAGGGAAATATTTATGCCTAGAACTGGCACTAAGCAAAGGCAACCTTAAACAAAGGCAGCCTTAAGGTCTCTGCAGACCTTAAACAGCAGCAGCTCTCAGTGTCCCTGGTGCATTATTCAGGGTGGTGTAAGGATGGTTTTGGAGAAGACAACCTGCCACGATCTGACCTCCTTGCAGCCAGAGCCCTGACTGTCTGCCGTGGCAGGAGGTAACCAGTAACTGCTCTGGGCTTCCAGGGTGCTGCTCCAGGAGAGGGGGAGACATCAGCTGCAGGGTTATGTCTGAATTTCAGTGTAAGCCTTAGAGCCGGCCACAGGAAGGAAAAAGATATGGAAGCTTTTATTATTATTATTTTGGAAGAGAAGAGAATTCAAGGTTTAAAAAAAATAAATACATCATATTTTTTTTTCCTGCAACTTCTGGAAATGCAGCCCTGTTTCCATTAGTATTCTGTTGCTACCTGTGTGCTTCTGCTTCTTTCTCAGCAACAGCTTTCCTGAAATATTAATATTTCAGAGTTTTGCATGTTCTCTTCACCAGCTCCAGTGTCAGGAATACAGAATCCTCCCGTTTCACCCCAAACTGCTGTGTAATGTTGCCGCACACTGTTTCACAAGTATCACTGTCTTCACCAGCACAGGGATGTGATCCTTTCTATCCCCTAAGTACCAGACACAGTGTGGCTCAGAAGCAAAATGAACAAATGTGTTCATTTAGAGGGTCATGTACAAACAGTGATAGGGGTATAATTTACAAAAGAGGCTCATCTAAAAAAAAAAAAAAAAAATCAAAAATGGCTTTTCTTTGTTCTTAAATGCCCTGTCCTTTCTTCTCCCTCATGTGTGAGAGCTATGACCCTGTATTTAATATCTGATGAGAAAAAGGTGAGGAATCGGTGTCCCCCTCGCCCCCTGTTTCTTATCTCCAAATCCCTGGTGGGATTGGTCCTGGGCAGAAAGGCTGGTGTTTGATTAAACACAGACTGGGCTGAGCAAACAGTTTGAGAGCTCCCTTGGACTTTCTCACTTCCAGCCCGCGGCCAGCCTGTCTCGGTGGATGCAGCCCCCCTTGCTGGACAAACACCCGCTCGCAGACTTCGCCTGAAGAAGCCACGTCAGGCTGCACTGGCCAAATACCTGCTTGGGGCTTGCACCTGCTAGAAGAGGAGGAGGACCAGGAGCAGAATGCTGGGCTTGAAGGTAAGGGGCTGTGCACACTGGTGGTGGGGCTGCCTGCCCACAGCACCCCTCCTGTGTCTCTGTTTGGTACCAGACCTCCCAAACGTGGTCCCTTTGGAGAGGGGCTGGTGGCAGCTGGGGTGTCGGGGACTGAGGTGTGCAGCTGAGGTCTGGGCTGATGTTTTGACCAGAGATACCATGTCTCATTTAGTTTTAATGTGATCCTCTTTTATGTTTTGAGGTATGTTTTAAAGCTCTCTGGGGATAAAGGATTTTGCTATGCTTCACCTGAATGAGCTATTATTGCTCTCTTCTCCTCCTTTGGAAATCATCCTCGATCGGTCAGGGCCAGTTCAGGACCTCTTCCTCACCATATTTGTTCTTCCCCCGCTCCCTCCTGCCCTGGCTGCCAAGGGGGTGTTTCCCCCCTCAGCCTATGAAATCTGGCCACTAACATCTGCCCAGCTGTTGCAACCCTTGCTGCAATCTTCCCCAGCAGCCCAGGGAAGCAGCAGCTCCATCCCGGGGCAATTTCTCAGATCACTTGGAAAATCCAGCACCAGCTCCTCCCAGCAAGCCATATCATCCTCTTCCAGCACAGGGTGGGTTGGAAGAAGGGTGGGATGTTATTTTATTGTTCATTTATAGGATTGCAATCCTAATTTGTGCCAGCACCCCACTCTTTTAGTATAGGGGACCATTTGCCCCAAACCACCCAGACTGCTGGTGGTGGAGAGCTCACCCAGCACCGATGTGTTCCTCCCCAGACTCAGGGGCTGCCACTGTTAATATAACCCTGGGGTAAGTATGTGATTGTGTGCATAAATGCATGCATGCATTGCATACACATACATGTACACATGCACATTCCCCAGTATAGCAATGGCTTCCACTGGCTTCTAGCAGTTGTAAGGGAAAAGACCTCCCTGGCTTGATTTTAAACAGGCTGTGTGGTTGTCATACAGTAAAATTTTGCCGTGCATCCCGTTCCCAGCCCCTGCCCCCCAGCTTTCACCCTGCTGCTGCCCCTCTTCTCATCCATCTCCTTCTGGGTTTGTGTTGGATGTGCCCGTGTTGGCCCACGCGAGCTGAGACACGGCGCTGTGCGGTTTGTGCAGGGATGGCTATCGCTTCCCTGCACCCCGCAGCAGCAGCGGATAGAGAAATGTATTACGCGGCGTTTGAAGAAGGGCCTTAATTATTTTGCAGCCCGTGTGTTCAAACTTCAAATGCATTTTTTTCCCCATCCCTGCTGTCTAATCCGGTGAGCAAAAGGTTGTGGTTTATAGGTCAGATCGTGACACCCATTGCGAGCACTCTGCTTTGCATCCCAGTTATCCCAATCAATGATTTTTGCTGAATTTTTTATGTAGCGCTGGGCTTTCATCTCTCCCGTTTTACCGAAGAGCAACAAAACAAAAACAAGGTGGAATTGGATGAATTCCTAAGATCCTGTTTCATAAAAAGCTGTGGGATCACAAACAAAATAACAAGAACAGTAATTATAAGCAGAAGTGGAAGTGAAGGACCACAGAGAACTTTTTGTTTCACAGAGAAACCAACTCTCCAATTACCAAAATAGTCCCCGATTGGGAGGAGCCGTGGAATTAAAGCAGTGACCCAGCAGAAGGTCACTTTGGACTAAAAAACCCCGTGCTGCGTCATGGGGAAGAAGGATAGGTCATGGGCACCAAGGGCTGGGCACAGAGAAAAGGGGTTGGTCATGGAGGTGAAGGGTTGGTTGTGGAGATGAAGGGTTGATTGTGGAGAAGAAGGGCTGATCACGAGGAAGGTGAGTTGCCATGCCCCAACACAGCCCCACTGCCCCCCTGGCTGGCACGGCCACTGCGGCCGCTCTCTGGAGGCAGCAAACAAGGAAAGCCATTTGTCAGGAGCTCCTCAGTGTGCCCCAGCTGGGCCCAAAGCAGGACCCAAGCTCTGTTTTCCCCTCCATATGAAACATCTGAGCCCTATGACATTTTTACCACCTCTCAGCACTGATTTATTTGGAAAAAGAACCGTCACGAAAATAAAATCAGGAAGAAGACAAAAGTTCTACCCCCCCAGACAGAATGTGAGGATGCAGGTAGCAGGCTCCAGCTCACCAGCCCTGCATTTACACGTGGGAGCTTGTGAGAGATATTGTATTTTTTTGCAAACCACGTCATCTTTCGCACTGACCCTTGAGGGAAAGGAGAGGAGACAAGCCTCTGGTGTAGGGGAAGACGAAATAAAGTGAGTGAGTGAGAAAAGCCACATGGAACAGCCAGGCAAAACCCTGAAGTGACAAAACCTCAGGGTGATAAATCACCGTCAGGACACCACCTCCCCTCCTGCAGCTGCAGTCCTGCCCGCCAGAAGGAATTGTCTTTTTTTTTTCAGCCTTCAATGCAGTTACCTGAAGATTTTTTTATTTTTTCCTGAGCAGGAAAAAAATGATTTGCCCAAACAATGATGCAGCAGCTTCTCCCTGCGCTCACCACTGGGGACGGCAGCACGGGGCTCCAGCAATGCAAGGGACATGCCCACCCCCCAAATCCCCACTCTTCCTCACCAAACACCTGTTCTGAGCTTTTATTTTATTTTTTAGCCCTTCCGCTACTCCAGCAAGCAGGAGAAAAGGGGTTGTGGGGGAGCCCAGGCGGGGTGCAGCTGATGGGGCAGGCCAGCTCTGCAGGGTTCTGTGCCCTCACCACGGCACCCTGTTCCTCAAAAAGCCACCTGCCGTACCCTCCCTGCTCTCCACCTGCTTTAAGTTGGAGTATTTTGCAAGCAGGGGTGATTCTCCGAAGCAGATGCATTAACCATCCCCTCGCTGTGCTGATGGCAATCTGCGGGCCTCGCTGGCTGTGATTTCAGGAAATAAGCATCCTCCCCTGCCCACTTTCCTCCCCTTTTCACCAAGACTGCCCTGCTGGAAAAAACTCCCTCCTGCCGTCTTTACAGTGCAGGTGAAGGAGAATGCAGCGCGGAGGTCTGGGTTCAGCTGGAAGTGCTGCAGTCCCACCAGATAGTGCTGCATTTCCCTTCAAACAGGACAGAAATGCACCAGCACGCTACACTTGCCAAGGCTGCTTAGGTGACCTGCTGCTTTGCATATCAATATGCTTCGTGCAGAAGCGGGTGGAGAGCAGAGCCCCAGCAATGTGTGCAAGGAGAGAAGCATCCTCCATGATCCTACAGGAACCAAGGTTTGGGCCAAGCAGGGCTGCTGGCCAGCCTTAGTCCCTCTGGGAATGGACTTTACTAACAGATACCTGACAGGCACCTGAGAAAACCCACATTTTGTCAGGGGAGCTCGGCTGTGCTCTCCGAGTGTCGCCTGCACTGGGAAATTTCCAGGGGTCTGCAACCTGCAGAAGGCTGAGGACCCCTGGGGGCAGCAATGCAGGCACCACAACAACGTGGTCAGGCTCTGCTGCCCCAGAGAGCAGGGCAAGCATTGGTGCAAACTTGTATCTACCAGTGTTAAACGCCCTGGGAGATGGGGCTGCAGCAATTTTTGCTCTGGTGCGGGGGCAGTTTCCACAGCGAAAGTAAAGAATTTTAAAAAAGGTCGACCTGAAGTTGGGAGGTCTGAGTGAACAAACCCTCTCTCAGCAATCCCACGAGCGCCTTCAGGCTGCCAGCGAGCAGAGGAGGTAGAAGGGAGCATTAATATTTAACTCTCTCCGGGCCACGAGGCTGAGCCATTCATTGATCGGTGCCGAAATACCTCTGCGTTCAGGCAGGGTTCGGCAGAGGTGCTTCGTGCCTTTCAGTAGGATCCGAAGGGAGCGTATTTACACTTCTGTCAATATGAAGCTGAGGGCTCTGCCTTCTCCCTTTGCGTGTCTGAGATTTGCAAAGCTAGAAGCAGCATCCCCTGGGGTCCTGCAGCATCCCCTGGCGTCCTGCAGCTGCTGGCCGTGCCCTCCCTCGGACCACAACCGCAGGAAAGAACACAAGTCTCTTCCTTCCACACGTCCCTCAGCTATACATCGCCCGAGGAGCCTAGGTTGTCACCTTAACTCTTGCTTGCTGCCACGGTAGGCAGTTCAGACCCCACTGGGTGACACCCCATAATGCTGGGACATGGTTCTTCCTGTGCCATCACCCTGTTGGTCTTGAGTCTGACCATATCTGAGATATCTGGCATTTTTCTCGAGTGCCCTTCTGGCACAGAATGTCACCAAAATGTACACGTAGACCTAACAGAAGAGTAAATCCTGTCAGTGCCTCCCAGCCCACCACACGGTTAGCTAATGAACCTAACCCAGGAGCTGGGAAAATGGTGCATGGAAAGCATCAAGCAGATTGCTTGGGGAAAGTCTCAATGCAGGCAAAGAATATGGGGAAAAAAAGGCATGAGGATGGGATGGATGAGTTGTTTGGGGAGGTTTTGCTTGTGTTTTCAAAACACTGATGAGGTGTGTGGTTTATTTCACAGTACATGTCAGGATTTGGAAACGAACACGTTTCTGAGGATCCGCGCTGTCCTGGAGCTTTACCAGAGGGACAGGTACTGAGTTTGTTAAAGTGCTTTATTAAAATGACATGGAGTGGAATGAATATCTGTTCCCTAGGCTTCTTTTTAAATTAATGTATTTCCTTTCTCTCTGCCACCACAAAAGTCTTCAGGAGCCTCCCTTATGCAGGACGAGAATAATAAGATGCTGGCAAAAATCAGATTTGAGTATTTCTTTTCATACCTTCTACGTTTAAGTTACTTGAGAGACTCCAAGTCTCACCTGGGGGTTATGACTTGCCTGGCTTGCTGCAGCAGCTTCTCAGAAAGGATTTTGGAATGACAGTGGCTCAGGCACGCTGAGGACAAGGGAATTGGCAATGGGATGAGCCGGAGCAGAAGCCCGAGGCTGGCACAGAGACAGTGCTCGCACTTGCATATCCCTGCAGGAATGGGTTTAGATTCCTCTGGGTTACCGACCTTTGGCAGCTTCCCTGCAGGGAGGGGACAGGAACGCCTGCAGCCATGAACAGGCCGATTAAAACACATCATATTTGGTTGTTTTAAAGAAAAGTTTCACTTCCCACTTGGTGCTGTCCGCTCAGTCCGCAGATACAGGAGGAACCCCTGAAGAAGTGAAACTCCCTCCTCTCCTTTACTCACGTCTCCTTACACCAGCACAAATTTCCAGGCTGGCCGTGCCCTCCCCGGGGTCGAATGAGGTGCCCTCATCTGGACTGGGTTTCAGCTCGGTGTTGAAAGAGTTAATAGAAAACCTGAACGCAAGTTAGACGAAAAATCTCCAGTCCCAGGGGTGGATCCTTTCTCCTCTGCAGTGTTTATAAGATTGGCATCTGCAGTAGTGCTGGCTAAGATAAAAATGACAAGGGCTATTGATCCCCCTGCTCCGCTGCGTGCCCGTGCCAACAAGACAAAGTTTTAGGGCTGGGAGCTACGTGCCAGGCATTTTACCTCTTCCTTAGGCTCACCTGCCCGGGCAGCAGGTGATGCTGCAGGGTGAGCCCTCTGCCCAGCTATCACATCACAGGAGCCCCACAGAAAAGCAAGGGATCCCGCACGGATTGCTCCCATTCTCAGGCAACAATTTCCAGTGGCAGGAGGAAGGTCCACAACACCGAAATGCCGTCTCTGGGCATCTCTCCCTAGGCAGAGGGGTCAGGGATGCTTAGTGCATAGAAGGGAAAAAGCCAGACAGACGTGGTGCTTCCCTGTGCTGGGGCAGCCCCTCTGAATATCTGGTGTTCAAAAAAAAAATTAAAACGGTGTAATAAATAATAAAAATAATAAAATATAATAATAAAATAATTAAATTATACAAATGGGGCTGCCCTTCACTGCTGGTTTCTCCTTCCCACCCAGAACAACCCACAGGTCTGCCCCTACGGCCTCTACGCGGAGCAGCTCTCAGGCTCGGCCTTCACGTGTCCCCGGCCCACCAACAGGAGGAGGTACGGCGGGACAGGGGGGCGTTTTGGGGGGCGTTGGGGCACGGAGGTTGAAGCAGTGAGGCCAAAACCATCACCTGGTGTGGGGCTGACTTGAGCCATGACTGATTTGGGGGCCAGTTCGTGGAGCCCCGGAGCAAACGTCTTGCCCGCAGCCCTGCCTCTGTCTGGTCTTCACCGCATGGGCTCGTTAATGATCCCGTGGGTATAATCAGCCTCAGCATGTTGCTTTCAATATCCCACCCCAAACCAGGTACCAGCTGTGACCCTGTATCTTCCGAAGCTCCCCTGGGCCTTCAGTTAGGAACTGTGCTCATCCCTGCTGCGTTTGAGTAACCTTTGCTTCCCACCCCAGAGATAGCCCTATTTCAGCCACAGGTTGGGTTGTATCTTTTTATTTTTATATACCTATGTGTGTCTGTGAGTGTAAGCATATACACACAGAGAGATGTACCCAGCTGTATGTATATTTACCCAGCATATATCTGTACCTTGCCCCATAGGGGTTCAATCTGCCAGAGGACCTAACCTCTTCCCCAGGCTCATCCTCGCCTTTTCCTTCCCCGCAGCTGGCTCTATCGGATCCTGCCCTCGGTCTGCCACAAGCCTTTCCAGCCCCTGCAGGAGGGACACTTGACACACAGCTGGGACGAGGTGGACCCCGACCCCAACCAGGTAGCCACGCTGGGGCCTCTCTCCTCGCCGGCTGCCCAGGGGAGGACAACCCTCGATGGGTGTGGGAGTGCAGGATTTGGGCTGGGCTCATTTCCACCACCTAGGCTGCTCTCTCTTCCTCTCTTGCTTCCCCTGTTGAAGGCTTATCATGGGGCAGAGCCGCCCTGTGCTTCTGCTGCCCGTCCCCTCCTTCCCTGTGCTCTCAGGGAGGCTGCTGGCTGCCAGCCTGCTTCTCAGCTGCCCTCGTGGGAAATCAGGCTTCATTCTCGAGAGGCACGGCATTTGTCTTCCTCTGTTATGGCCCTGCCATCATCCTTAATCATGATTTCTTTCCTGCCAGCCCCAGGACATTTGGCTTTGCTAATCTGACTCTCCCCAGCTGCCGTCCGCCTCCCAACACAACCCCATGCTCATTGGTTTCAGCTCCTCTCAGGTTTTGCCCTTTGATGCATCATCTTTATCCATTTTCCAGCCCCCTGGCAGCCTCGCCATTTGTCTAAATACTTTCCCACTTCTGCTGGAATATGTTTTCTAACCACTGACCGAGCAGCAGTGACAGGCTCACATTTAGGTGCCCGTGGTGCTCCTTCCCCAATGAAGCTCACTGCAGCCGTCCTGGCTGCATGCAGCAGTGCTCACAGCCTGCCACAGAGCCCATCCTCAACCCCCTGTGGTGTTTTGTGGCCTGCCCAGCTCACTTCAGGAGCTTTCCCCACTGTCATCCATCTAAAGGAATCACCATATGGGCTCGTCTTATGCACAGCTCATTGAAGTCAATGGGAGAAAATCTCTAAACTTGGAATCTTGATCAAGGACAATGGCAAAATTATAATAGATACAGTGCACAAAACATAAAAGAGGACAGAGATGATGAACAAATAAGGTGGCACAAGAAATGCCAAAGAAAGCTCTCCAGCCTAGAAAAATGGTGACAAAGGGCAACTATGAATGACAGACAGGGAGAAAATAAATCAACACTGAAAGCTTCTCTGTTTAAAGCACCTGCTTGGACTTCTCTTCTGTCTCGGGGACCCTGTTCTGCTGTTCTTGCATTGGTGAAACCCAAACCCAACAAGGACCCACTCTGAGACCAAAGTGAAAATGAAGATGTTATCCAGGAACAGCACTACACTCACCATTTAACCTGTACACTTACCGTCACCTTCAATATCTCTCAGTGAGAAAGTTTGCTTCCCTTTAGGCCAGCTCCATTCCTGATATTTATTTCTCTTCTTTTCCTCACTCACCCTTTCTCCCTGCTGTCTTCCGTGTCTCCTCTTGTTACCCCTCTGTGTGTCCTTGCTGCCAGTGGCTCCCAATTCCCAACCGCAGAGGCTTCAAACAGTCATTAGAGGAATCATTTGGGAAGCAGATGGCTTTGGAGAGCAGAGCTGGGGGCCAGGCCTGGGGTGCTGCTGGCTAATTAGCGATGAGCCCCTGCTTCATCTCACTTCATGCACAGATGCACCTGCTGGGTCCAGCATGGCAGTGGTGCCTTGAGAGGCAGGCTCTCAAGGAGAGCTTGACGAGTCACTTGGGGCCCCATATTTTGGTTTTGGCTTGAAAAATTTCTGTGAGGCATGGGGAGATCTAATCTCTTTTCACCCCTTTCAAACTGAGCAAAAATTTGCCCGTGGAGTTCACAATTATTGGAAACAGCTGGCACAGACACACAGTCCCATAAGTTTTTTTTCTTAGGGGACCATCCCAAAAACATGCCAAGACCTTCCAGGCCACATAGTTGGAAGCCAGAAGGCATCCCCACGGATGCCCAGGACTGCTAGCACTTTCACCTGGGGTACAGCACATCCATGCAGGAAACATTTCTGGTGGCTGGTGCCAGTAGGATCTGGCCAAAAGCCAGCCCCATCACGAGGATTTTGGGTGTTTGGGTGAATTTGCACCAAAATCCCACCTGTCAGGGGTTCTCAGCTGTGGCACTGGTAACCAAAAGCTTCAGAGACCCTGATGATGCTATTAACAGTAATTAACACCTTGGACTCCCCCAGAATCTTCTGCTTGAGGGTCTCAGCAGGCTTTGGGAGGAGTAATCAGTGCACCTGGCAGCCCCCGGTCCTGCAGGCAGGGATATGCCTGCTCTGGGTGTGGGGAAAGTCATGGGGAGCGTACAGAAACGTGCTCAAGTCATGGAGGGATGAATGGCCCAGTGCAGCACAGAGTGCAGGAGCAGGGAAATTTGGTTGTGGAAAGCCAGCTCGTTTGAAATTTCCTGCTCTCGACAATGCTGTTAGTAATAGTGGAAGAGACAGCTTTTAAATAGGATTTAAAAAAAAAAAAAAAAAAACACCTTGGCACCCACACAGGCCAGCCAATGATTTTACAAAATTACAGCTCAAAGGGAAAAAGCTCCATAAATCAAAAGAAACCTGCAGACCAAATTAAGCAAGGCAAAAAGGAAAGAGAAAGCTATCTCAGCAAGCTGAGGGGTGTGTGTGTGTCTGCTTTCTTATGAATTATTATCCTTTGCTTTATAACCACCAGTGTTCTCTTGCTTTCTGTGTGCTGTGACCTAGCTGAGATGGAAACCCTTCGAGATCCCGAAAGCCCCCCAGAACAAGCTGGATTTTGTGAGCGTAAGTGGGGGACCGTGGCTGCCGGGTGCCCCCATTCTTTGCCTCGGGCTTCTAAAAACCCCTTGAGATTTTAAAGGGAAGCCAACAATGTATTTGGCCAAAGCCATATGGGGCAAGGCAGGTACCTGTGTGGGAAGGGGCGTGAGCCCCAACAAAGGGATGGGGTGAGGCAGGGAGGGGTCTGCCCCTGCCGGCTGCCTGCCGCTCACTCCCAATGCTGCTGGGGGTCTGTCCGCAGGGACTGCACACCTTGTGCGGCGCCGGAGAGCCCAGAGGACGCCACGGCATCGCCGTCCACATCTTCGTCTGCAACACCTCCATGCTCGACAGGTCAGGGACTGGTCTGCCAGAGGCTTGGGTTGAAGGAGGGAGCTGGGCACGGGGATGCAGCCAGAGGGATTGTCCTGGGTCCAGGTGATTTTGTCCCAGGGAATGGAGTTGCTCCCTGGAGGTGAACACGCATCCACTGGTGGGCATCATCACCCATTGACTAAAGGCTGCTTCACCCAAGGCCACAAAAGCAGGGAACTTGCCAAGGAGATCTTGAAATCTTGCCAAGAGGTCCTGGTTCTGGACCACGTGCATCAAACCTCCCTGATTTCACAGCACTTGCCCATGTGTTGCATTCACTGACCCCTGAGTTGCATTTCTGGTGCTCAAGGGGAGATCTCTGTCTCCCAGCTCCAAACTTCCCAGCTATGGCCATAGTCTGGAGATGGTCCTGGGCAACCAGCTCTAGGTGGCCTTGCTTGAGCAGGTGGGTTGGACCAGGTGACCTCCAGGGGTCCCTTCCCACCCCAACCATGCTGTGACTCTGTGAGAGTGTGTGTAAATGCCTGTGGTGGTTTTTTTTTGTTTGTTTGTTTGTTTGTTTTTTTTGACACCTTGACCTTCCTCTTTTTCTTTAGATGCCTTTATAATTCAGACGGTGACTTCCTGATTGGTGAGTGGGTGCTTTGGCTTCTCCTTTCCCCCACAGGGCATATCTGGGTTGTCACCTGCCTGCCTCTTTCTTCTTCCAGAGCCAGGGCCTGACAGCCAGCTGCAGGGACTTGAGGAGGGTTGGCTTCACCCACGTGCCACCCAGATCTGGTGGCTTGGCAGCAGCTGGGCTCTCAGGCTTGCCCCATTGCTCCCAAACAGCTCAGAGGGCATGCAACTATGCCAAAACCCAATGCTGCTTTTGAGCAGTGACCCAGCTTCCCCAGCCTGGTGCTCAGAGATCTCCCCTCAGTGCTTCCCAGACTAGTATCAGGCACTCTGTGGAGGTTTTCTGGAAACTACAAGCCCTGGGATTTCTGAACAGCTTACAGCGAGATGCCTTCACTACTTCAGTCCAGGACGATTTGGCATGGCATCTCAGCTCCCGCACTCCACCAGCCTCGGGCAACCAGACTGCCACAATGAGTGCTGAGCTTGGCACATAGAGTGAGCGCACACAGAAAAGCACTCTGAGCAGCATCAGGAGCCCGCGAGCCTGATATTTACTTACATCTTTCTTGACCGAGGGACAGAAATGCCTTGGGGTCACCACCAGAAACATTTCTCCCATAAAATAGCTATTGAGTTGTTCGTGCTCACCTCCCTTACTACCATGAAGTAGAAATGCTAAGGCAGGTTCTGCAGTTTTGCTGTTTTTTCAAGTAAAATTGTGAGCTCTCCAGTGCCAGGAGACGTTATTCCCTAGCTAATGTAATTGCTCCCCTCTCAGGGGACAGAGAAGAAGGCATGCAAGCTGTCACACCCTGTGTCAGCTTCACCTCCTCTACCTGCACTTTGCATCCACAGTGCCCCAGCAAGGAAAACTGCTCATCACGACCGAGTTTGGGAAGATGCTAGTGGAGCCCAACGAAATCTGTGTTATCCAGGTAAGAGCTCTGCTATCTGGGAGGTGAGGGGGCTCAGAGCCCGGTGTTAGAGCAGACAGCTAAAACCTGAGCTCTGCGTGGCCCCTGCTGAGCTCTGGGGGCTGGATGGACCCAGAAGAACCCAGCCTTCATCTGCTCTTGGTTTGTCAGCCAAGTCCCGGGATGATAGTGGTTTCTTCCTTTGTTTTCCAGCAAGGAATGCGTTTTAGCGTGGAGGTGTTTGGAGAGACCAGAGGCTACATCCTGGAGGTGTATGGGGCGCACTTTGAGCTGCCTGACCTGGGACCCATTGGTAACCATCTCCCATCAGACCTACAGTGATTTTCAAAGGGACAGAGTGAGGAATTGCCAGCCTCAATCCACCCTCTTATCTCCCGTGTAATCCATCCTCCCATGCATGCACTCCCCCCCAAAGGTGCTTTCCATCCTGGCACAGTTATCCCTCAGCAGAGCAAGCAAAACTCCAAAAAGTTGTGATGGCCCAGCCATCTTGAGCTTCCCCCGAGGCTGAAGGGCCCATTTCTCTCCCACCCTCTTTCCACCTTCTGGTCTGGACTGCTGACTCTGAACCTCTCTTTACCACGGGCAACTCCAAAGGCCACCAGTGATGACTCCTACTTACAGATATGAAGTAATGGAGAGAATTTACCTGGTAAAAGGAAAGGTGGAGTTCAGAGGCAACAAACAGTCTTGAAGACCCATTTTAGATTTAATCAAGACCTTTCCCCCCACCTCTATGAATACCTCTGTCCCCATGGCTAGACTGTTCTCTAAAGCAGAGCCTGAGCCTCTGCACAACAGGAATGCCAGATGAAAAGCAGAGAAAATAAAATGCCCGTGTGTGTGCACAAGCGAGTGTTTGCCTGTGCAACCCGAGCACCTTGCTGCTGCCCATACAGGCACCACTCCTCATTAAAGCTCATTAACATTTGCTTGTGGACCACAGTGGTGGATGAAACCTTCCTTTCTGGTTAAGGAACTTGAAAGATTTGCTAAAATTTCTGTAGTTTGAGAAACAATATTTTGTTTTCCACTCCATAATTAATGTCTGGGGGGTGGGAGGAGCAGCACAAGGCTGGGATCACCAACGCACCCGTGTCTCCACGCTGTGCTGCTGGGGCAGACCTGCTTTCAGGCAGCACAGGGCTGAGGCTCCCATCAATCACAGACCCTCCCTGCCAGCTGCTTCCCGGCCTGCGAGCTGTCACAGGCTGAGCAGACACGCTCTCTTGCTGCCTTGACAAAGATATTATGAGAGCAGCTGAACCCCGCTGTGATCTCCTAGCCAGCTCTCCCGGGGTGCTCGGCTCGGGCTTTTTCACCTTCCTCATCCCCGGAGGGCTTGCCTCCAGACATCTCTTGCTGAGCAAACACCTCCTACTCCCTTGTCCTGGTTAATGCTGCTGAGATTGTCACAGGGAAGCTTCACTTCCCCTCTAAGAGCTAAAATAACTACAAGAGCAGTACCAATAGTTCTCCACTTTTAGACCAGTGATTTTTGTTGTTTTGTTTTGTTTTTCATTCCAGGCATTTTATTTGTTTTGTTTTTCACCTAGATCAGGCTTCTTTTATAGCTCTCAGTGAGATCTAAAAGACTGTCCGTGCTTGAAATAACTCTATAGGTGTTACAAAGCACTAACAGGCCTGGCATGGCCCATCTGCGCTCAGAGGGCCTCTGCAAGCATCTCACAGCCCTGGTGAAGCTGGAGCTGGCCATTCCCACAGGCAGGAACCGACCCAACCTTCAGCATCTCTCCCATGCTCTTTCTGCTCTAAGTCTACGGAGGTTTTTCAGCAGCTCTCCTTTTAGCAAGCTGGGATTTCCTGCCTTTACCATGCTTCTTGTGACCTGTGCCTGCTCCACTTGATTATTGATATCGTTACACCTGCCTATTGGTAAGAAGTTTTCCCATTAGCTAGTTTTTCAGACACTGTTGGAAGGAGCTTTTTTTGAGTCTGCAGAAGGCAGGAATCTGTTATAACATTTACTTTCTGGAGAGAAGAAAAGGAGTGTGCTTGCCTGTAAATCTTTTCAGGAGCTGGTAATTATAAGAGCTCCTCTTCTCGCCACCTACCTGGCTTCCCCTCAGAGACCAAGATCCTTTGTATTTCATTCTTATTTTATTCTAACTTCACTTTTCACTCGAAAAATGACAGCTGGAGAAAAGCACCGACTGTTAAACCTTAGCAGCAGGTAGTAATGTCTGGCATTTTTATCCAAGAAACTCAAAACACTTTGCAACAGTAATCCTAATGAGAGGAAGAATACTTCAGCACCCATACAGTGCTCTGCACTTTGAAAATGCAATGCACTCCTTGCACCAACCTACCCCTCAGTATGCCCAGAGTCTATAAGTATCACTAGCCCTTATTTTATTTTATTTTATTTTATTTTATTTTATTTTATTTTATTTTATTTT